>NW_027394278.1:59616-164838 GCF_049309525.1 Garra rufa | reverse complement strand
CGGCCTTATCAGCCGAGTTACAAGACTAAAATGGGATCAGATTTAACTGTGAGAGATGACTAGTGGTTAAAAGAATGAGACATAAAAGAAGATTGGTTTAAATAGATTTGGTTTATTTACAAGGTTCACATAAAAGACTTTAAAACAACACGATAAAACGAGGTAAACGCTGTTAAAAGAATACAGTTCATTTGTCCATACCCTAAAAACAGTCCAAGAATCCCAGTGTGTTGATAAGTCCAATGTGAGTGTCCACCGGTGTATATACAATCCACAGAAAGTGTAATCCAAAGTTTGCAGGTGGTGAATGGAAAGGTGAGCTCTAAAATTAGCAACTCCTCAATCCAACAGTTTGGTGACTGTCCTTTGTTTGTCATGCTGCTCTCTTATACAGTTGTACTTCCTGCTTCCTGTCATGTGTCTAGTCACATGGCAGGCCAACCATCCATTTTTTAAAGACACACACTCACTTAAAATGTTAAGAGTAATAAAATGGCCTAAAAAACATGTAAAACACTTAAAACTCTATAATACATTTAAATGATTGTAATAAATAGAGCGGTAAAACACGTCTTTCTAAAAGCCAGCATATTATATAAATAGTGAAGAAAAGGCAAAAGCTTACAGCACCTGGTATTCCCAGGCGGTCTCCCATCCAAGTACTAAGCAGGCCCGACGCTGCTTAGCTTCCGAGATCAGACGAGATCGGGCGCTCTCAGCGCGGTATGGCCGTAAGCGAGGGCTGCTCCAAAAAGTGGGCTATTTAAAGATCAGCCTCCGTAAAAGCCAGCATATTATATAAATAGTGAAGAAAAGGCAAAAGCTTACAGCACCTGGTAATCCCAGGCGGTCTCCCATCCAAGTGTAACAATCGGCCTTATCAGCCGAGTTACAAGACTAAAATGGGGTCAGATTTAACTGTGAGAGATGACTAGTGGTTAAAAGAATGAGACATAAAAGAAGATTGGTTTAAATAGATTTGGTTTATTTACAAGGTTCACATAAAAGACTTTAAAACAACACGATAAAACGAGGTAAACGCTGTTAAAAGAATACAGTTCATTTGTCCATACCCTAAAAACAGTCCAAGAATCCCAGTGTGTTGATAAGTCCAATGTGAGTGTCCACCGGTGTATATACAATCCACAGAAAGTGTAATCCAAAGTTTGCAGGTGGTGAATGGAAAGGTGAGCTCTAAAATTAGCAACTCCTCAATCCAACAGTTTGGTGACTGTCCTTTGTTTGTCATGCTGCTCTCTTATACAGTTGTACTTCCTGCTTCCTGTCATGTGTCTAGTCACATGGCAGGCCAACCATCCATTTTTTAAAGACACACACTCACTTAAAATGTTAAGAGTAATAAAATGGCCTAAAAAACATGTAAAACACTTAAAACTCTATAATACATTTAAATGATTGTAATAAATAGAGCGGTAAAACACGTCTTTCTAAAAGCCAGCATATTATATAAATAGTGAAGAAAAGGCAAAAGCTTACAGCACCTGGTATTCCCAGGCGGTCTCCCATCCAAGTACTAAGCAGGCCCGACGCTGCTTAGCTTCCGAGATCAGACGAGATCGGGCGCTCTCAGCGCGGTATGGCCGTAAGCGAGGGCTGCTCCAAAAAGTGGGCTATTTAAAGATCAGCCTCCGTAAAAGCCAGCATATTATATAAATAGTGAAGAAAAGGCAAAAGCTTACAGCACCTGGTATTCCCAGGCGGTCTCCCATCCAAGTACTAAGCAGGCCCGACGCTGCTTAGCTTCCGAGATCAGACGAGATCGGGCGCTCTCAGCGCGGTATGGCCGTAAGCGAGGGCTGCTCCAAAAAGTGGGCTATTTAAAGATCAGCCTCCGTAAAAGCCAGCATATTATATAAATAGTGAAGAAAAGGCAAAAGCTTACAGCACCTGGTATTCCCAGGCGGTCTCCCATCCAAGTGTAACAATCGGCCTTATCAGCCGAGTTACAAGACTAAAATGGGGTCAGATTTAACTGTGAGAGATGACTAGTGGTTAAAAGAATGAGACATAAAAGAAGATTGGTTTAAATAGATTTGGTTTATTTACAAGGTTCACATAAAAGACTTTAAAACAACACGATAAAACGAGGTAAACGCTGTTAAAAGAATACAGTTCATTTGTCCATACCCTAAAAACAGTCCAAGAATCCCAGTGTGTTGATAAGTCCAATGTGAGTGTCCACCGGTGTATATACAATCCACAGAAAGTGTAATCCAAAGTTTGCAGGTGGTGAATGGAAAGGTGAGCTCTAAAATTAGCAACTCCTCAATCCAACAGTTTGGTGACTGTCCTTTGTTTGTCATGCTGCTCTCTTATACAGTTGTACTTCCTGCTTCCTGTCATGTGTCTAGTCACATGGCAGGCCAACCATCCATTTTTTAAAGACACACACTCACTTAAAATGTTAAGAGTAATAAAATGGCCTAAAAAACATGTAAAACACTTAAAACTCTATAATACATTTAAATGATTGTAATAAATAGAGCGGTAAAACACGTCTTTCTAAAAGCCAGCATATTATATAAATAGTGAAGAAAAGGCAAAAGCTTACAGCACCTGGTATTCCCAGGCGGTCTCCCATCCAAGTACTAAGCAGGCCCGACGCTGCTTAGCTTCCGAGATCAGACGAGATCGGGCGCTCTCAGCGCGGTATGGCCGTAAGCGAGGGCTGCTCCAAAAAGTGGGCTATTTAAAGATCAGCCTCCGTAAAAGCCAGCATATTATATAAATAGTGAAGAAAAGGCAAAAGCTTACAGCACCTGGTATTCCCAGGCGGTCTCCCATCCAAGTGTAACAATCGGCCTTATCAGCCGAGTTACAAGACTAAAATGGGATCAGATTTAACTGTGAGAGATGACTAGTGGTTAAAAGAATGAGACATAAAAGAAGATTGGTTTAAATAGATTTGGTTTATTTACAAGGTTCACATAAAAGACTTTAAAACAACACGATAAAACGAGGTAAACGCTGTTAAAAGAATACAGTTCATTTGTCCATACCCTAAAAACAGTCCAAGAATCCCAGTGTGTTGATAAGTCCAATGTGAGTGTCCACCGGTGTATATACAATCCACAGAAAGTGTAATCCAAAGTTTGCAGGTGGTGAATGGAAAGGTGAGCTCTAAAATTAGCAACTCCTCAATCCAACAGTTTGGTGACTGTCCTTTGTTTGTCATGCTGCTCTCTTATACAGTTGTACTTCCTGCTTCCTGTCATGTGTCTAGTCACATGGCAGGCCAACCATCCATTTTTTAAAGACACACACTCACTTAAAATGTTAAGAGTAATAAAATGGCCTAAAAAACATGTAAAACACTTAAAACTCTATAATACATTTAAATGATTGTAATAAATAGAGCGGTAAAACACGTCTTTCTAAAAGCCAGCATATTATATAAATAGTGAAGAAAAGGCAAAAGCTTACAGCACCTGGTATTCCCAGGCGGTCTCCCATCCAAGTACTAAGCAGGCCCGACGCTGCTTAGCTTCCGAGATCAGACGAGATCGGGCGCTCTCAGCGCGGTATGGCCGTAAGCGAGGGCTGCTCCAAAAAGTGGGCTATTTAAAGATCAGCCTCCGTAAAAGCCAGCATATTATATAAATAGTGAAGAAAAGGCAAAAGCTTACAGCACCTGGTATTCCCAGGCGGTCTCCCATCCAAGTGTAACAATCGGCCTTATCAGCCGAGTTACAAGACTAAAATGGGGTCAGATTTAACTGTGAGAGATGACTAGTGGTTAAAAGAATGAGACATAAAAGAAGATTGGTTTAAATAGATTTGGTTTATTTACAAGGTTCACATAAAAGACTTTAAAACAACACGATAAAACGAGGTAAACGCTGTTAAAAGAATACAGTTCATTTGTCCATACCCTAAAAACAGTCCAAGAATCCCAGTGTGTTGATAAGTCCAATGTGAGTGTCCACCGGTGTATATACAATCCACAGAAAGTGTAATCCAAAGTTTGCAGGTGGTGAATGGAAAGGTGAGCTCTAAAATTAGCAACTCCTCAATCCAACAGTTTGGTGACTGTCCTTTGTTTGTCATGCTGCTCTCTTATACAGTTGTACTTCCTGCTTCCTGTCATGTGTCTAGTCACATGGCAGGCCAACCATCCATTTTTTAAAGACACACACTCACTTAAAATGTTAAGAGTAATAAAATGGCCTAAAAAACATGTAAAACACTTAAAACTCTATAATACATTTAAATGATTGTAATAAATAGAGCGGTAAAACACGTCTTTCTAAAAGCCAGCATATTATATAAATAGTGAAGAAAAGGCAAAAGCTTACAGCACCTGGTATTCCCAGGCGGTCTCCCATCCAAGTACTAAGCAGGCCCGACGCTGCTTAGCTTCCGAGATCAGACGAGATCGGGCGCTCTCAGCGCGGTATGGCCGTAAGCGAGGGCTGCTCCAAAAAGTGGGCTATTTAAAGATCAGCCTCCGTAAAAGCCAGCATATTATATAAATAGTGAAGAAAAGGCAAAAGCTTACAGCACCTGGTATTCCCAGGCGGTCTCCCATCCAAGTGTAACAATCGGCCTTATCAGCCGAGTTACAAGACTAAAATGGGATCAGATTTAACTGTGAGAGATGACTAGTGGTTAAAAGAATGAGACATAAAAGAAGATTGGTTTAAATAGATTTGGTTTATTTACAAGGTTCACATAAAAGACTTTAAAACAACACGATAAAACGAGGTAAACGCTGTTAAAAGAATACAGTTCATTTGTCCATACCCTAAAAACAGTCCAAGAATCCCAGTGTGTTGATAAGTCCAATGTGAGTGTCCACCGGTGTATATACAATCCACAGAAAGTGTAATCCAAAGTTTGCAGGTGGTGAATGGAAAGGTGAGCTCTAAAATTAGCAACTCCTCAATCCAACAGTTTGGTGACTGTCCTTTGTTTGTCATGCTGCTCTCTTATACAGTTGTACTTCCTGCTTCCTGTCATGTGTCTAGTCACATGGCAGGCCAACCATCCATTTTTTAAAGACACACACTCACTTAAAATGTTAAGAGTAATAAAATGGCCTAAAAAACATGTAAAACACTTAAAACTCTATAATACATTTAAATGATTGTAATAAATAGAGCGGTAAAACACGTCTTTCTAAAAGCCAGCATATTATATAAATAGTGAAGAAAAGGCAAAAGCTTACAGCACCTGGTATTCCCAGGCGGTCTCCCATCCAAGTACTAAGCAGGCCCGACGCTGCTTAGCTTCCGAGATCAGACGAGATCGGGCGCTCTCAGCGCGGTATGGCCGTAAGCGAGGGCTGCTCCAAAAAGTGGGCTATTTAAAGATCAGCCTCCGTAAAAGCCAGCATATTATATAAATAGTGAAGAAAAGGCAAAAGCTTACAGCACCTGGTATTCCCAGGCGGTCTCCCATCCAAGTGTAACAATCGGCCTTATCAGCCGAGTTACAAGACTAAAATGGGGTCAGATTTAACTGTGAGAGATGACTAGTGGTTAAAAGAATGAGACATAAAAGAAGATTGGTTTAAATAGATTTGGTTTATTTACAAGGTTCACATAAAAGACTTTAAAACAACACGATAAAACGAGGTAAACGCTGTTAAAAGAATACAGTTCATTTGTCCATACCCTAAAAACAGTCCAAGAATCCCAGTGTGTTGATAAGTCCAATGTGAGTGTCCACCGGTGTATATACAATCCACAGAAAGTGTAATCCAAAGTTTGCAGGTGGTGAATGGAAAGGTGAGCTCTAAAATTAGCAACTCCTCAATCCAACAGTTTGGTGACTGTCCTTTGTTTGTCATGCTGCTCTCTTATACAGTTGTACTTCCTGCTTCCTGTCATGTGTCTAGTCACATGGCAGGCCAACCATCCATTTTTTAAAGACACACACTCACTTAAAATGTTAAGAGTAATAAAATGGCCTAAAAAACATGTAAAACACTTAAAACTCTATAATACATTTAAATGATTGTAATAAATAGAGCGGTAAAACACGTCTTTCTAAAAGCCAGCATATTATATAAATAGTGAAGAAAAGGCAAAAGCTTACAGCACCTGGTATTCCCAGGCGGTCTCCCATCCAAGTACTAAGCAGGCCCGACGCTGCTTAGCTTCCGAGATCAGACGAGATCGGGCGCTCTCAGCGCGGTATGGCCGTAAGCGAGGGCTGCTCCAAAAAGTGGGCTATTTAAAGATCAGCCTCCGTAAAAGCCAGCATATTATATAAATAGTGAAGAAAAGGCAAAAGCTTACAGCACCTGGTATTCCCAGGCGGTCTCCCATCCAAGTGTAACAATCGGCCTTATCAGCCGAGTTACAAGACTAAAATGGGATCAGATTTAACTGTGAGAGATGACTAGTGGTTAAAAGAATGAGACATAAAAGAAGATTGGTTTAAATAGATTTGGTTTATTTACAAGGTTCACATAAAAGACTTTAAAACAACACGATAAAACGAGGTAAACGCTGTTAAAAGAATACAGTTCATTTGTCCATACCCTAAAAACAGTCCAAGAATCCCAGTGTGTTGATAAGTCCAATGTGAGTGTCCACCGGTGTATATACAATCCACAGAAAGTGTAATCCAAAGTTTGCAGGTGGTGAATGGAAAGGTGAGCTCTAAAATTAGCAACTCCTCAATCCAACAGTTTGGTGACTGTCCTTTGTTTGTCATGCTGCTCTCTTATACAGTTGTACTTCCTGCTTCCTGTCATGTGTCTAGTCACATGGCAGGCCAACCATCCATTTTTTAAAGACACACACTCACTTAAAATGTTAAGAGTAATAAAATGGCCTAAAAAACATGTAAAACACTTAAAACTCTATAATACATTTAAATGATTGTAATAAATAGAGCGGTAAAACACGTCTTTCTAAAAGCCAGCATATTATATAAATAGTGAAGAAAAGGCAAAAGCTTACAGCACCTGGTATTCCCAGGCGGTCTCCCATCCAAGTACTAAGCAGGCCCGACGCTGCTTAGCTTCCGAGATCAGACGAGATCGGGCGCTCTCAGCGCGGTATGGCCGTAAGCGAGGGCTGCTCCAAAAAGTGGGCTATTTAAAGATCAGCCTCCGTAAAAGCCAGCATATTATATAAATAGTGAAGAAAAGGCAAAAGCTTACAGCACCTGGTATTCCCAGGCGGTCTCCCATCCAAGTGTAACAATCGGCCTTATCAGCCGAGTTACAAGACTAAAATGGGGTCAGATTTAACTGTGAGAGATGACTAGTGGTTAAAAGAATGAGACATAAAAGAAGATTGGTTTAAATAGATTTGGTTTATTTACAAGGTTCACATAAAAGACTTTAAAACAACACGATAAAACGAGGTAAACGCTGTTAAAAGAATACAGTTCATTTGTCCATACCCTAAAAACAGTCCAAGAATCCCAGTGTGTTGATAAGTCCAATGTGAGTGTCCACCGGTGTATATACAATCCACAGAAAGTGTAATCCAAAGTTTGCAGGTGGTGAATGGAAAGGTGAGCTCTAAAATTAGCAACTCCTCAATCCAACAGTTTGGTGACTGTCCTTTGTTTGTCATGCTGCTCTCTTATACAGTTGTACTTCCTGCTTCCTGTCATGTGTCTAGTCACATGGCAGGCCAACCATCCATTTTTTAAAGACACACACTCACTTAAAATGTTAAGAGTAATAAAATGGCCTAAAAAACATGTAAAACACTTAAAACTCTATAATACATTTAAATGATTGTAATAAATAGAGCGGTAAAACACGTCTTTCTAAAAGCCAGCATATTATATAAATAGTGAAGAAAAGGCAAAAGCTTACAGCACCTGGTATTCCCAGGCGGTCTCCCATCCAAGTACTAAGCAGGCCCGACGCTGCTTAGCTTCCGAGATCAGACGAGATCGGGCGCTCTCAGCGCGGTATGGCCGTAAGCGAGGGCTGCTCCAAAAAGTGGGCTATTTAAAGATCAGCCTCCGTAAAAGCCAGCATATTATATAAATAGTGAAGAAAAGGCAAAAGCTTACAGCACCTGGTATTCCCAGGCGGTCTCCCATCCAAGTACTAAGCAGGCCCGACGCTGCTTAGCTTCCGAGATCAGACGAGATCGGGCGCTCTCAGCGCGGTATGGCCGTAAGCGAGGGCTGCTCCAAAAAGTGGGCTATTTAAAGATCAGCCTCCGTAAAAGCCAGCATATTATATAAATAGTGAAGAAAAGGCAAAAGCTTACAGCACCTGGTATTCCCAGGCGGTCTCCCATCCAAGTGTAACAATCGGCCTTATCAGCCGAGTTACAAGACTAAAATGGGATCAGATTTAACTGTGAGAGATGACTAGTGGTTAAAAGAATGAGACATAAAAGAAGATTGGTTTAAATAGATTTGGTTTATTTACAAGGTTCACATAAAAGACTTTAAAACAACACGATAAAACGAGGTAAACGCTGTTAAAAGAATACAGTTCATTTGTCCATACCCTAAAAACAGTCCAAGAATCCCAGTGTGTTGATAAGTCCAATGTGAGTGTCCACCGGTGTATATACAATCCACAGAAAGTGTAATCCAAAGTTTGCAGGTGGTGAATGGAAAGGTGAGCTCTAAAATTAGCAACTCCTCAATCCAACAGTTTGGTGACTGTCCTTTGTTTGTCATGCTGCTCTCTTATACAGTTGTACTTCCTGCTTCCTGTCATGTGTCTAGTCACATGGCAGGCCAACCATCCATTTTTTAAAGACACACACTCACTTAAAATGTTAAGAGTAATAAAATGGCCTAAAAAACATGTAAAACACTTAAAACTCTATAATACATTTAAATGATTGTAATAAATAGAGCGGTAAAACACGTCTTTCTAAAAGCCAGCATATTATATAAATAGTGAAGAAAAGGCAAAAGCTTACAGCACCTGGTATTCCCAGGCGGTCTCCCATCCAAGTACTAAGCAGGCCCGACGCTGCTTAGCTTCCGAGATCAGACGAGATCGGGCGCTCTCAGCGCGGTATGGCCGTAAGCGAGGGCTGCTCCAAAAAGTGGGCTATTTAAAGATCAGCCTCCGTAAAAGCCAGCATATTATATAAATAGTGAAGAAAAGGCAAAAGCTTACAGCACCTGGTAATCCCAGGCGGTCTCCCATCCAAGTGTAACAATCGGCCTTATCAGCCGAGTTACAAGACTAAAATGGGGTCAGATTTAACTGTGAGAGATGACTAGTGGTTAAAAGAATGAGACATAAAAGAAGATTGGTTTAAATAGATTTGGTTTATTTACAAGGTTCACATAAAAGACTTTAAAACAACACGATAAAACGAGGTAAACGCTGTTAAAAGAATACAGTTCATTTGTCCATACCCTAAAAACAGTCCAAGAATCCCAGTGTGTTGATAAGTCCAATGTGAGTGTCCACCGGTGTATATACAATCCACAGAAAGTGTAATCCAAAGTTTGCAGGTGGTGAATGGAAAGGTGAGCTCTAAAATTAGCAACTCCTCAATCCAACAGTTTGGTGACTGTCCTTTGTTTGTCATGCTGCTCTCTTATACAGTTGTACTTCCTGCTTCCTGTCATGTGTCTAGTCACATGGCAGGCCAACCATCCATTTTTTAAAGACACACACTCACTTAAAATGTTAAGAGTAATAAAATGGCCTAAAAAACATGTAAAACACTTAAAACTCTATAATACATTTAAATGATTGTAATAAATAGAGCGGTAAAACACGTCTTTCTAAAAGCCAGCATATTATATAAATAGTGAAGAAAAGGCAAAAGCTTACAGCACCTGGTATTCCCAGGCGGTCTCCCATCCAAGTACTAAGCAGGCCCGACGCTGCTTAGCTTCCGAGATCAGACGAGATCGGGCGCTCTCAGCGCGGTATGGCCGTAAGCGAGGGCTGCTCCAAAAAGTGGGCTATTTAAAGATCAGCCTCCGTAAAAGCCAGCATATTATATAAATAGTGAAGAAAAGGCAAAAGCTTACAGCACCTGGTATTCCCAGGCGGTCTCCCATCCAAGTACTAAGCAGGCCCGATGCAGCTTAGCTTCCGAGATCAGACGAGATCGGGCGCTCTCAGCGCGGTATGGCCGTAAGCGAGGGCTGCTCCAAAAAGTGGGCTATTTAAAGATCAGCCTCCGTAAAAGCCAGCATATTATATAAATAGTGAAGAAAAGGCAAAAGCTTACAGCACCTGGTATTCCCAGGCGGTCTCCCATCCAAGTGTAACAATCGGCCTTATCAGCCGAGTTACAAGACTAAAATGGGATCAGATTTAACTGTGAGAGATGACTAGTGGTTAAAAGAATGAGACATAAAAGAAGATTGGTTTAAATAGATTTGGTTTATTTACAAGGTTCACATAAAAGACTTTAAAACAACACGATAAAACGAGGTAAACGCTGTTAAAAGAATACAGTTCATTTGTCCATACCCTAAAAACAGTCCAAGAATCCCAGTGTGTTGATAAGTCCAATGTGAGTGTCCACCGGTGTATATACAATCCACAGAAAGTGTAATCCAAAGTTTGCAGGTGGTGAATGGAAAGGTGAGCTCTAAAATTAGCAACTCCTCAATCCAACAGTTTGGTGACTGTCCTTTGTTTGTCATGCTGCTCTCTTATACAGTTGTACTTCCTGCTTCCTGTCATGTGTCTAGTCACATGGCAGGCCAACCATCCATTTTTTAAAGACACACACTCACTTAAAATGTTAAGAGTAATAAAATGGCCTAAAAAACATGTAAAACACTTAAAACTCTATAATACATTTAAATGATTGTAATAAATAGAGCGGTAAAACACGTCTTTCTAAAAGCCAGCATATTATATAAATAGTGAAGAAAAGGCAAAAGCTTACAGCACCTGGTATTCCCAGGCGGTCTCCCATCCAAGTACTAAGCAGGCCCGACGCTGCTTAGCTTCCGAGATCAGACGAGATCGGGCGCTCTCAGCGCGGTATGGCCGTAAGCGAGGGCTGCTCCAAAAAGTGGGCTATTTAAAGATCAGCCTCCGTAAAAGCCAGCATATTATATAAATAGTGAAGAAAAGGCAAAAGCTTACAGCACCTGGTAATCCCAGGCGGTCTCCCATCCAAGTGTAACAATCGGCCTTATCAGCCGAGTTACAAGACTAAAATGGGGTCAGATTTAACTGTGAGAGATGACTAGTGGTTAAAAGAATGAGACATAAAAGAAGATTGGTTTAAATAGATTTGGTTTATTTACAAGGTTCACATAAAAGACTTTAAAACAACACGATAAAACGAGGTAAACGCTGTTAAAAGAATACAGTTCATTTGTCCATACCCTAAAAACAGTCCAAGAATCCCAGTGTGTTGATAAGTCCAATGTGAGTGTCCACCGGTGTATATACAATCCACAGAAAGTGTAATCCAAAGTTTGCAGGTGGTGAATGGAAAGGTGAGCTCTAAAATTAGCAACTCCTCAATCCAACAGTTTGGTGACTGTCCTTTGTTTGTCATGCTGCTCTCTTATACAGTTGTACTTCCTGCTTCCTGTCATGTGTCTAGTCACATGGCAGGCCAACCATCCATTTTTTAAAGACACACACTCACTTAAAATGTTAAGAGTAATAAAATGGCCTAAAAAACATGTAAAACACTTAAAACTCTATAATACATTTAAATGATTGTAATAAATAGAGCGGTAAAACACGTCTTTCTAAAAGCCAGCATATTATATAAATAGTGAAGAAAAGGCAAAAGCTTACAGCACCTGGTATTCCCAGGCGGTCTCCCATCCAAGTACTAAGCAGGCCCGACGCTGCTTAGCTTCCGAGATCAGACGAGATCGGGCGCTCTCAGCGCGGTATGGCCGTAAGCGAGGGCTGCTCCAAAAAGTGGGCTATTTAAAGATCAGCCTCCGTAAAAGCCAGCATATTATATAAATAGTGAAGAAAAGGCAAAAGCTTACAGCACCTGGTATTCCCAGGCGGTCTCCCATCCAAGTACTAAGCAGGCCCGACGCTGCTTAGCTTCCGAGATCAGACGAGATCGGGCGCTCTCAGCGCGGTATGGCCGTAAGCGAGGGCTGCTCCAAAAAGTGGGCTATTTAAAGATCAGCCTCCGTAAAAGCCAGCATATTATATAAATAGTGAAGAAAAGGCAAAAGCTTACAGCACCTGGTATTCCCAGGCGGTCTCCCATCCAAGTGTAACAATCGGCCTTATCAGCCGAGTTACAAGACTAAAATGGGATCAGATTTAACTGTGAGAGATGACTAGTGGTTAAAAGAATGAGACATAAAAGAAGATTGGTTTAAATAGATTTGGTTTATTTACAAGGTTCACATAAAAGACTTTAAAACAACACGATAAAACGAGGTAAACGCTGTTAAAAGAATACAGTTCATTTGTCCATACCCTAAAAACAGTCCAAGAATCCCAGTGTGTTGATAAGTCCAATGTGAGTGTCCACCGGTGTATATACAATCCACAGAAAGTGTAATCCAAAGTTTGCAGGTGGTGAATGGAAAGGTGAGCTCTAAAATTAGCAACTCCTCAATCCAACAGTTTGGTGACTGTCCTTTGTTTGTCATGCTGCTCTCTTATACAGTTGTACTTCCTGCTTCCTGTCATGTGTCTAGTCACATGGCAGGCCAACCATCCATTTTTTAAAGACACACACTCACTTAAAATGTTAAGAGTAATAAAATGGCCTAAAAAACATGTAAAACACTTAAAACTCTATAATACATTTAAATGATTGTAATAAATAGAGCGGTAAAACACGTCTTTCTAAAAGCCAGCATATTATATAAATAGTGAAGAAAAGGCAAAAGCTTACAGCACCTGGTATTCCCAGGCGGTCTCCCATCCAAGTACTAAGCAGGCCCGACGCTGCTTAGCTTCCGAGATCAGACGAGATCGGGCGCTCTCAGCGCGGTATGGCCGTAAGCGAGGGCTGCTCCAAAAAGTGGGCTATTTAAAGATCAGCCTCCGTAAAAGCCAGCATATTATATAAATAGTGAAGAAAAGGCAAAAGCTTACAGCACCTGGTAATCCCAGGCGGTCTCCCATCCAAGTGTAACAATCGGCCTTATCAGCCGAGTTACAAGACTAAAATGGGGTCAGATTTAACTGTGAGAGATGACTAGTGGTTAAAAGAATGAGACATAAAAGAAGATTGGTTTAAATAGATTTGGTTTATTTACAAGGTTCACATAAAAGACTTTAAAACAACACGATAAAACGAGGTAAACGCTGTTAAAAGAATACAGTTCATTTGTCCATACCCTAAAAACAGTCCAAGAATCCCAGTGTGTTGATAAGTCCAATGTGAGTGTCCACCGGTGTATATACAATCCACAGAAAGTGTAATCCAAAGTTTGCAGGTGGTGAATGGAAAGGTGAGCTCTAAAATTAGCAACTCCTCAATCCAACAGTTTGGTGACTGTCCTTTGTTTGTCATGCTGCTCTCTAATACAGTTGTACTTCCTGCTTCCTGTCATGTGTCTAGTCACATGGCAGGCCAACCATCCATTTTTTAAAGACACACACTCACTTAAAATGTTAAGAGTAATAAAATGGCCTAAAAAACATGTAAAACACTTAAAACTCTATAATACATTTAAATGATTGTAATAAATAGAGCGGTAAAACACGTCTTTCTAAAAGCCAGCATATTATATAAATAGTGAAGAAAAGGCAAAAGCTTACAGCACCTGGTATTCCCAGGCGGTCTCCCATCCAAGTACTAAGCAGGCCCGACGCTGCTTAGCTTCCGAGATCAGACGAGATCGGGCGCTCTCAGCGCGGTATGGCCGTAAGCGAGGGCTGCTCCAAAAAGTGGGCTATTTAAAGATCAGCCTCCGTAAAAGCCAGCATATTATATAAATAGTGAAGAAAAGGCAAAAGCTTACAGCACCTGGTATTCCCAGGCGGTCTCCCATCCAAGTACTAAGCAGGCCCGACGCTGCTTAGCTTCCGAGATCAGACGAGATCGGGCGCTCTCAGCGCGGTATGGCCGTAAGCGAGGGCTGCTCCAAAAAGTGGGCTATTTAAAGATCAGCCTCCGTAAAAGCCAGCATATTATATAAATAGTGAAGAAAAGGCAAAAGCTTACAGCACCTGGTATTCCCAGGCGGTCTCCCATCCAAGTACTAAGCAGGCCCGACGCTGCTTAGCTTCCGAGATCAGACGAGATCGGGCGCTCTCAGCGCGGTATGGCCGTAAGCGAGGGCTGCTCCAAAAAGTGGGCTATTTAAAGATCAGCCTCCGTAAAAGCCAGCATATTATATAAATAGTGAAGAAAAGGCAAAAGCTTACAGCACCTGGTATTCCCAGGCGGTCTCCCATCCAAGTACTAAGCAGGCCCGACGCTGCTTAGCTTCCGAGATCAGACGAGATCGGGCGCTCTCAGCGCGGTATGGCCGTAAGCGAGGGCTGCTCCAAAAAGTGGGCTATTTAAAGATCAGCCTCCGTAAAAGCCAGCATATTATATAAATAGTGAAGAAAAGGCAAAAGCTTACAGCACCTGGTATTCCCAGGCGGTCTCCCATCCAAGTGTAACAATCGGCCTTATCAGCCGAGTTACAAGACTAAAATGGGATCAGATTTAACTGTGAGAGATGACTAGTGGTTAAAAGAATGAGACATAAAAGAAGATTGGTTTAAATAGATTTGGTTTATTTACAAGGTTCACATAAAAGACTTTAAAACAACACGATAAAACGAGGTAAACGCTGTTAAAAGAATACAGTTCATTTGTCCATACCCTAAAAACAGTCCAAGAATCCCAGTGTGTTGATAAGTCCAATGTGAGTGTCCACCGGTGTATATACAATCCACAGAAAGTGTAATCCAAAGTTTGCAGGTGGTGAATGGAAAGGTGAGCTCTAAAATTAGCAACTCCTCAATCCAACAGTTTGGTGACTGTCCTTTGTTTGTCATGCTGCTCTCTTATACAGTTGTACTTCCTGCTTCCTGTCATGTGTCTAGTCACATGGCAGGCCAACCATCCATTTTTTAAAGACACACACTCACTTAAAATGTTAAGAGTAATAAAATGGCCTAAAAAACATGTAAAACACTTAAAACTCTATAATACATTTAAATGATTGTAATAAATAGAGCGGTAAAACACGTCTTTCTAAAAGCCAGCATATTATATAAATAGTGAAGAAAAGGCAAAAGCTTACAGCACCTGGTATTCCCAGGCGGTCTCCCATCCAAGTACTAAGCAGGCCCGACGCTGCTTAGCTTCCGAGATCAGACGAGATCGGGCGCTCTCAGCGCGGTATGGCCGTAAGCGAGGGCTGCTCCAAAAAGTGGGCTATTTAAAGATCAGCCTCCGTAAAAGCCAGCATATTATATAAATAGTGAAGAAAAGGCAAAAGCTTACAGCACCTGGTAATCCCAGGCGGTCTCCCATCCAAGTGTAACAATCGGCCTTATCAGCCGAGTTACAAGACTAAAATGGGGTCAGATTTAACTGTGAGAGATGACTAGTGGTTAAAAGAATGAGACATAAAAGAAGATTGGTTTAAATAGATTTGGTTTATTTACAAGGTTCACATAAAAGACTTTAAAACAACACGATAAAACGAGGTAAACGCTGTTAAAAGAATACAGTTCATTTGTCCATACCCTAAAAACAGTCCAAGAATCCCAGTGTGTTGATAAGTCCAATGTGAGTGTCCACCGGTGTATATACAATCCACAGAAAGTGTAATCCAAAGTTTGCAGGTGGTGAATGGAAAGGTGAGCTCTAAAATTAGCAACTCCTCAATCCAACAGTTTGGTGACTGTCCTTTGTTTGTCATGCTGCTCTCTTATACAGTTGTACTTCCTGCTTCCTGTCATGTGTCTAGTCACATGGCAGGCCAACCATCCATTTTTTAAAGACACACACTCACTTAAAATGTTAAGAGTAATAAAATGGCCTAAAAAACATGTAAAACACTTAAAACTCTATAATACATTTAAATGATTGTAATAAATAGAGCGGTAAAACACGTCTTTCTAAAAGCCAGCATATTATATAAATAGTGAAGAAAAGGCAAAAGCTTACAGCACCTGGTATTCCCAGGCGGTCTCCCATCCAAGTACTAAGCAGGCCCGACGCTGCTTAGCTTCCGAGATCAGACGAGATCGGGCGCTCTCAGCGCGGTATGGCCGTAAGCGAGGGCTGCTCCAAAAAGTGGGCTATTTAAAGATCAGCCTCCGTAAAAGCCAGCATATTATATAAATAGTGAAGAAAAGGCAAAAGCTTACAGCACCTGGTATTCCCAGGCGGTCTCCCATCCAAGTACTAAGCAGGCCCGACGCTGCTTAGCTTCCGAGATCAGACGAGATCGGGCGCTCTCAGCGCGGTATGGCCGTAAGCGAGGGCTGCTCCAAAAAGTGGGCTATTTAAAGATCAGCCTCCGTAAAAGCCAGCATATTATATAAATAGTGAAGAAAAGGCAAAAGCTTACAGCACCTGGTAATCCCAGGCGGTCTCCCATCCAAGTGTAACAATCGGCCTTATCAGCCGAGTTACAAGACTAAAATGGGGTCAGATTTAACTGTGAGAGATGACTAGTGGTTAAAAGAATGAGACATAAAAGAAGATTGGTTTAAATAGATTTGGTTTATTTACAAGGTTCACATAAAAGACTTTAAAACAACACGATAAAACGAGGTAAACGCTGTTAAAAGAATACAGTTCATTTGTCCATACCCTAAAAACAGTCCAAGAATCCCAGTGTGTTGATAAGTCCAATGTGAGTGTCCACCGGTGTATATACAATCCACAGAAAGTGTAATCCAAAGTTTGCAGGTGGTGAATGGAAAGGTGAGCTCTAAAATTAGCAACTCCTCAATCCAACAGTTTGGTGACTGTCCTTTGTT
Organism: Garra rufa; assembly: GCF_049309525.1. NCBI lineage: Eukaryota > Metazoa > Chordata > Actinopteri > Cypriniformes > Cyprinidae > Garra > Garra rufa. The sequence continues at coordinate 148,019 of NW_027394278.1, read as the reverse complement.
TGTCATGCTGCTCTCTTATACAGTTGTACTTCCTGCTTCCTGTCATGTGTCTAGTCACATGGCAGGCCAACCATCCATTTTTTAAAGACACACACTCACTTAAAATGTTAAGAGTAAAAAAATGGCCTAAAAAACATGTAAAACACTTAAAACTCTATAATACATTTAAATGATTGTAATAAATAGAGCGGTAAAACACGTCTTTCTAAAAGCCAGCATATTATATAAATAGAGAAGAAAAGGCAAAAGCTTACAGCACCTGGTATTCCCAGGCGGTCTCCCATCCAAGTACTAAGCAGGCCCGACGCTGCTTAGCTTCCGAGATCAGACGAGATCGGGCGCTCTCAGCGCGGTATGGCCGTAAGCGAGGGCTGCTCCAAAAAGTGGGCTATTTAAAGATCAGCCTCCGTAAAAGCCAGCATATTATATAAATAGTGAAGAAAAGGCAAAAGCTTACAGCACCTGGTATTCCCAGGCGGTCTCCCATCCAAGTACTAAGCAGGCCCGACGCTGCTTAGCTTCCGAGATCAGACGAGATCGGGCGCTCTCAGCGCGGTATGGCCGTAAGCGAGGGCTGCTCCAAAAAGTGGGCTATTTAAAGATCAGCCTCCGTAAAAGCCAGCATATTATATAAATAGTGAAGAAAAGGCAAAAGCTTACAGCACCTGGTATTCCCAGGCGGTCTCCCATCCAAGTGTAACAATCGGCCTTATCAGCCGAGTTACAAGACTAAAATGGGATCAGATTTAACTGTGAGAGATGACTAGTGGTTAAAAGAATGAGACATAAAAGAAGATTGGTTTAAATAGATTTGGTTTATTTACAAGGTTCACATAAAAGACTTTAAAACAACACGATAAAACGAGGTAAACGCTGTTAAAAGAATACAGTTCATTTGTCCATACCCTAAAAACAGTCCAAGAATCCCAGTGTGTTGATAAGTCCAATGTGAGTGTCCACCGGTGTATATACAATCCACAGAAAGTGTAATCCAAAGTTTGCAGGTGGTGAATGGAAAGGTGAGCTCTAAAATTAGCAACTCCTCAATCCAACAGTTTGGTGACTGTCCTTTGTTTGTCATGCTGCTCTCTTATACAGTTGTACTTCCTGCTTCCTGTCATGTGTCTAGTCACATGGCAGGCCAACCATCCATTTTTTAAAGACACACACTCACTTAAAATGTTAAGAGTAATAAAATGGCCTAAAAAACATGTAAAACACTTAAAACTCTATAATACATTTAAATGATTGTAATAAATAGAGCGGTAAAACACGTCTTTCTAAAAGCCAGCATATTATATAAATAGTGAAGAAAAGGCAAAAGCTTACAGCACCTGGTATTCCCAGGCGGTCTCCCATCCAAGTACTAAGCAGGCCCGACGCTGCTTAGCTTCCGAGATCAGACGAGATCGGGCGCTCTCAGCGCGGTATGGCCGTAAGCGAGGGCTGCTCCAAAAAGTGGGCTATTTAAAGATCAGCCTCCGTAAAAGCCAGCATATTATATAAATAGTGAAGAAAAGGCAAAAGCTTACAGCACCTGGTAATCCCAGGCGGTCTCCCATCCAAGTGTAACAATCGGCCTTATCAGCCGAGTTACAAGACTAAAATGGGGTCAGATTTAACTGTGAGAGATGACTAGTGGTTAAAAGAATGAGACATAAAAGAAGATTGGTTTAAATAGATTTGGTTTATTTACAAGGTTCACATAAAAGACTTTAAAACAACACGATAAAACGAGGTAAACGCTGTTAAAAGAATACAGTTCATTTGTCCATACCCTAAAAACAGTCCAAGAATCCCAGTGTGTTGATAAGTCCAATGTGAGTGTCCACCGGTGTATATACAATCCACAGAAAGTGTAATCCAAAGTTTGCAGGTGGTGAATGGAAAGGTGAGCTCTAAAATTAGCAACTCCTCAATCCAACAGTTTGGTGACTGTCCTTTGTTTGTCATGCTGCTCTCTTATACAGTTGTACTTCCTGCTTCCTGTCATGTGTCTAGTCACATGGCAGGCCAACCATCCATTTTTTAAAGACACACACTCACTTAAAATGTTAAGAGTAATAAAATGGCCTAAAAAACATGTAAAACACTTAAAACTCTATAATACATTTAAATGATTGTAATAAATAGAGCGGTAAAACACGTCTTTCTAAAAGCCAGCATATTATATAAATAGTGAAGAAAAGGCAAAAGCTTACAGCACCTGGTATTCCCAGGCGGTCTCCCATCCAAGTACTAAGCAGGCCCGACGCTGCTTAGCTTCCGAGATCAGACGAGATCGGGCGCTCTCAGCGCGGTATGGCCGTAAGCGAGGGCTGCTCCAAAAAGTGGGCTATTTAAAGATCAGCCTCCGTAAAAGCCAGCATATTATATAAATAGTGAAGAAAAGGCAAAAGCTTACAGCACCTGGTATTCCCAGGCGGTCTCCCATCCAAGTACTAAGCAGGCCCGACGCTGCTTAGCTTCCGAGATCAGACGAGATCGGGCGCTCTCAGCGCGGTATGGCCGTGAGCGAGGGCTGCTCCAAAAAGTGGGCTATTTAAAGATCAGCCTCCGTAAAAGCCAGCATATTATATAAATAGTGAAGAAAAGGCAAAAGCTTACAGCACCTGGTATTCCCAGGCGGTCTCCCATCCAAGTACTAAGCAGGTCCGACGCTGCTTAGCTTCCGAGATCAGACGAGATCGGGCGCTCTCAGCGCGGTATGGCCGTAAGCGAGGGCTGCTCCAAAAAGTGGGCTATTTAAAGATCAGCCTCCGTAAAAGCCAGCATATTATATAAATAGTGAAGAAAAGGCAAAAGCTTACAGCACCTGGTATTCCCAGGCGGTCTCCCATCCAAGTGTAACAATCGGCCTTATCAGCCGAGTTACAAGACTAAAATGGGGTCAGATTTAACTGTGAGAGATGACTAGTGGTTAAAAGAATGAGACATAAAAGAAGATTGGTTTAAATAGATTTGGTTTATTTACAAGGTTCACATAAAAGACTTTAAAACAACACGATAAAACGAGGTAAACGCTGTTAAAAGAATACAGTTCATTTGTCCATACCCTAAAAACAGTCCAAGAATCCCAGTGTGTTGATAAGTCCAATGTGAGTGTCCACCGGTGTATATACAATCCACAGAAAGTGTAATCCAAAGTTTGCAGGTGGTGAATGGAAAGGTGAGCTCTAAAATTAGCAACTCCTCAATCCAACAGTTTGATGACTGTCCTTTGTTTGTCATGCTGCTCTCTTATACAGTTGTACTTCCTGCTTCCTGTCATGTGTCTAGTCACATGGCAGGCCAACCATCCATTTTTTAAAGACACACACTCACTTAAAATGTTAAGAGTAATAAAATGGCCTAAAAAACATGTAAAACACTTAAAACTCTATAATACATTTAAATGATTGTAATAAATAGAGCGGTAAAACACGTCTTTCTAAAAGCCAGCATATTATATAAATAGTGAAGAAAAGGCAAAAGCTTACAGCACCTGGTATTCCCAGGCGGTCTCCCATCCAAGTACTAAGCAGGCCCGACGCTGCTTAGCTTCCGAGATCAGACGAGATCGGGCGCTCTCAGCGCGGTATGGCCGTAAGCGAGGGCTGCTCCAAAAAGTGGGCTATTTAAAGATCAGCCTCCGTAAAAGCCAGCATATTATATAAATAGTGAAGAAAAGGCAAAAGCTTACAGCACCTGGTATTCCCAGGCGGTCTCCCATCCAAGTACTAAGCAGGCCCGACGCTGCTTAGCTTCCGAGATCAGACGAGATCGGGCGCTCTCAGCGCGGTATGGCCGTAAGCGAGGGCTGCTCCAAAAAGTGGGCTATTTAAAGATCAGCCTCCGTAAAAGCCAGCATATTATATAAATAGTGAAGAAAAGGCAAAAGCTTACAGCACCTGGTATTCCCAGGCGGTCTCCCATCCAAGTGTAACAATCGGCCTTATCAGCCGAGTTACAAGACTAAAATGGGATCAGATTTAACTGTGAGAGATGACTAGTGGTTAAAAGAATGAGACATAAAAGAAGATTGGTTTAAATAGATTTGGTTTATTTACAAGGTTCACATAAAAGACTTTAAAACAACACGATAAAACGAGGTAAACGCTGTTAAAAGAATACAGTTCATTTGTCCATACCCTAAAAACAGTCCAAGAATCCCAGTGTGTTGATAAGTCCAATGTGAGTGTCCACCGGTGTATATACAATCCACAGAAAGTGTAATCCAAAGTTTGCAGGTGGTGAATGGAAAGGTGAGCTCTAAAATTAGCAACTCCTCAATCCAACAGTTTGGTGACTGTCCTTTGTTTGTCATGCTGCTCTCTTATACAGTTGTACTTCCTGCTTCCTGTCATGTGTCTAGTCACATGGCAGGCCAACCATCCATTTTTTAAAGACACACACTCACTTAAAATGTTAAGAGTAATAAAATGGCCTAAAAAACATGTAAAACACTTAAAACTCTATAATACATTTAAATGATTGTAATAAATAGAGCGGTAAAACACGTCTTTCTAAAAGCCAGCATATTATATAAATAGTGAAGAAAAGGCAAAAGCTTACAGCACCTGGTATTCCCAGGCGGTCTCCCATCCAAGTACTAAGCAGGCCCGACGCTGCTTAGCTTCCGAGATCAGACGAGATCGGGCGCTCTCAGCGCGGTATGGCCGTAAGCGAGGGCTGCTCCAAAAAGTGGGCTATTTAAAGATCAGCCTCCGTAAAAGCCAGCATATTATATAAATAGTGAAGAAAAGGCAAAAGCTTACAGCACCTGGTATTCCCAGGCGGTCTCCCATCCAAGTGTAACAATCGGCCTTATCAGCCGAGTTACAAGACTAAAATGGGATCAGATTTAACTGTGAGAGATGACTAGTGGTTAAAAGAATGAGACATAAAAGAAGATTGGTTTAAATAGATTTGGTTTATTTACAAGGTTCACATAAAAGACTTTAAAACAACACGATAAAACGAGGTAAACGCTGTTAAAAGAATACAGTTCATTTGTCCATACCCTAAAAACAGTCCAAGAATCCCAGTGTGTTGATAAGTCCAATGTGAGTGTCCACCGGTGTATATACAATCCACAGAAAGTGTAATCCAAAGTTTGCAGGTGGTGAATGGAAAGGTGAGCTCTAAAATTAGCAACTCCTCAATCCAACAGTTTGGTGACTGTCCTTTGTTTGTCATGCTGCTCTCTTATACAGTTGTACTTCCTGCTTCCTGTCATGTGTCTAGTCACATGGCAGGCCAACCATCCATTTTTTAAAGACACACACTCACTTAAAATGTTAAGAGTAATAAAATGGCCTAAAAAACATGTAAAACACTTAAAACTCTATAATACATTTAAATGATTGTAATAAATAGAGCGGTAAAACACGTCTTTCTAAAAGCCAGCATATTATATAAATAGTGAAGAAAAGGCAAAAGCTTACAGCACCTGGTATTCCCAGGCGGTCTCCCATCCAAGTACTAAGCAGGCCCGACGCTGCTTAGCTTCCGAGATCAGACGAGATCGGGCGCTCTCAGCGCGGTATGGCCGTAAGCGAGGGCTGCTCCAAAAAGTGGGCTATTTAAAGATCAGCCTCCGTAAAAGCCAGCATATTATATAAATAGTGAAGAAAAGGCAAAAGCTTACAGCACCTGGTAATCCCAGGCGGTCTCCCATCCAAGTGTAACAATCGGCCTTATCAGCCGAGTTACAAGACTAAAATGGGGTCAGATTTAACTGTGAGAGATGACTAGTGGTTAAAAGAATGAGACATAAAAGAAGATTGGTTTAAATAGATTTGGTTTATTTACAAGGTTCACATAAAAGACTTTAAAACAACACGATAAAACGAGGTAAACGCTGTTAAAAGAATACAGTTCATTTGTCCATACCCTAAAAACAGTCCAAGAATCCCAGTGTGTTGATAAGTCCAATGTGAGTGTCCACCGGTGTATATACAATCCACAGAAAGTGTAATCCAAAGTTTGCAGGTGGTGAATGGAAAGGTGAGCTCTAAAATTAGCAACTCCTCAATCCAACAGTTTGGTGACTGTCCTTTGTTTGTCATGCTGCTCTCTTATACAGTTGTACTTCCTGCTTCCTGTCATGTGTCTAGTCACATGGCAGGCCAACCATCCATTTTTTAAAGACACACACTCACTTAAAATGTTAAGAGTAAAAAAATGGCCTAAAAAACATGTAAAACACTTAAAACTCTATAATACATTTAAATGATTGTAATAAATAGAGCGGTAAAACACGTCTTTCTAAAAGCCAGCATATTATATAAATAGAGAAGAAAAGGCAAAAGCTTACAGCACCTGGTATTCCCAGGCGGTCTCCCATCCAAGTACTAAGCAGGCCCGACGCTGCTTAGCTTCCGAGATCAGACGAGATCGGGCGCTCTCAGCGCGGTATGGCCGTAAGCGAGGGCTGCTCCAAAAAGTGGGCTATTTAAAGATCAGCCTCCGTAAAAGCCAGCATATTATATAAATAGTGAAGAAAAGGCAAAAGCTTACAGCACCTGGTATTCCCAGGCGGTCTCCCATCCAAGTACTAAGCAGGCCCGACGCTGCTTAGCTTCCGAGATCAGACGAGATCGGGCGCTCTCAGCGCGGTATGGCCGTAAGCGAGGGCTGCTCCAAAAAGTGGGCTATTTAAAGATCAGCCTCCGTAAAAGCCAGCATATTATATAAATAGTGAAGAAAAGGCAAAAGCTTACAGCACCTGGTATTCCCAGGCGGTCTCCCATCCAAGTGTAACAATCGGCCTTATCAGCCGAGTTACAAGACTAAAATGGGATCAGATTTAACTGTGAGAGATGACTAGTGGTTAAAAGAATGAGACATAAAAGAAGATTGGTTTAAATAGATTTGGTTTATTTACAAGGTTCACATAAAAGACTTTAAAACAACACGATAAAACGAGGTAAACGCTGTTAAAAGAATACAGTTCATTTGTCCATACCCTAAAAACAGTCCAAGAATCCCAGTGTGTTGATAAGTCCAATGTGAGTGTCCACCGGTGTATATACAATCCACAGAAAGTGTAATCCAAAGTTTGCAGGTGGTGAATGGAAAGGTGAGCTCTAAAATTAGCAACTCCTCAATCCAACAGTTTGGTGACTGTCCTTTGTTTGTCATGCTGCTCTCTTATACAGTTGTACTTCCTGCTTCCTGTCATGTGTCTAGTCACATGGCAGGCCAACCATCCATTTTTTAAAGACACACACTCACTTAAAATGTTAAGAGTAATAAAATGGCCTAAAAAACATGTAAAACACTTAAAACTCTATAATACATTTAAATGATTGTAATAAATAGAGCGGTAAAACACGTCTTTCTAAAAGCCAGCATATTATATAAATAGTGAAGAAAAGGCAAAAGCTTACAGCACCTGGTATTCCCAGGCGGTCTCCCATCCAAGTACTAAGCAGGCCCGACGCTGCTTAGCTTCCGAGATCAGACGAGATCGGGCGCTCTCAGCGCGGTATGGCCGTAAGCGAGGGCTGCTCCAAAAAGTGGGCTATTTAAAGATCAGCCTCCGTAAAAGCCAGCATATTATATAAATAGTGAAGAAAAGGCAAAAGCTTACAGCACCTGGTAATCCCAGGCGGTCTCCCATCCAAGTGTAACAATCGGCCTTATCAGCCGAGTTACAAGACTAAAATGGGGTCAGATTTAACTGTGAGAGATGACTAGTGGTTAAAAGAATGAGACATAAAAGAAGATTGGTTTAAATAGATTTGGTTTATTTACAAGGTTCACATAAAAGACTTTAAAACAACACGATAAAACGAGGTAAACGCTGTTAAAAGAATACAGTTCATTTGTCCATACCCTAAAAACAGTCCAAGAATCCCAGTGTGTTGATAAGTCCAATGTGAGTGTCCACCGGTGTATATACAATCCACAGAAAGTGTAATCCAAAGTTTGCAGGTGGTGAATGGAAAGGTGAGCTCTAAAATTAGCAACTCCTCAATCCAACAGTTTGGTGACTGTCCTTTGTTTGTCATGCTGCTCTCTTATACAGTTGTACTTCCTGCTTCCTGTCATGTGTCTAGTCACATGGCAGGCCAACCATCCATTTTTTAAAGACACACACTCACTTAAAATGTTAAGAGTAATAAAATGGCCTAAAAAACATGTAAAACACTTAAAACTCTATAATACATTTAAATGATTGTAATAAATAGAGCGGTAAAACACGTCTTTCTAAAAGCCAGCATATTATATAAATAGTGAAGAAAAGGCAAAAGCTTACAGCACCTGGTATTCCCAGGCGGTCTCCCATCCAAGTACTAAGCAGGCCCGACGCTGCTTAGCTTCCGAGATCAGACGAGATCGGGCGCTCTCAGCGCGGTATGGCCGTAAGCGAGGGCTGCTCCAAAAAGTGGGCTATTTAAAGATCAGCCTCCGTAAAAGCCAGCATATTATATAAATAGTGAAGAAAAGGCAAAAGCTTACAGCACCTGGTATTCCCAGGCGGTCTCCCATCCAAGTACTAAGCAGGCCCGACGCTGCTTAGCTTCCGAGATCAGACGAGATCGGGCGCTCTCAGCGCGGTATGGCCGTGAGCGAGGGCTGCTCCAAAAAGTGGGCTATTTAAAGATCAGCCTCCGTAAAAGCCAGCATATTATATAAATAGTGAAGAAAAGGCAAAAGCTTACAGCACCTGGTATTCCCAGGCGGTCTCCCATCCAAGTACTAAGCAGGTCCGACGCTGCTTAGCTTCCGAGATCAGACGAGATCGGGCGCTCTCAGCGCGGTATGGCCGTAAGCGAGGGCTGCTCCAAAAAGTGGGCTATTTAAAGATCAGCCTCCGTAAAAGCCAGCATATTATATAAATAGTGAAGAAAAGGCAAAAGCTTACAGCACCTGGTATTCCCAGGCGGTCTCCCATCCAAGTGTAACAATCGGCCTTATCAGCCGAGTTACAAGACTAAAATGGGGTCAGATTTAACTGTGAGAGATGACTAGTGGTTAAAAGAATGAGACATAAAAGAAGATTGGTTTAAATAGATTTGGTTTATTTACAAGGTTCACATAAAAGACTTTAAAACAACACGATAAAACGAGGTAAACGCTGTTAAAAGAATACAGTTCATTTGTCCATACCCTAAAAACAGTCCAAGAATCCCAGTGTGTTGATAAGTCCAATGTGAGTGTCCACCGGTGTATATACAATCCACAGAAAGTGTAATCCAAAGTTTGCAGGTGGTGAATGGAAAGGTGAGCTCTAAAATTAGCAACTCCTCAATCCAACAGTTTGATGACTGTCCTTTGTTTGTCATGCTGCTCTCTTATACAGTTGTACTTCCTGCTTCCTGTCATGTGTCTAGTCACATGGCAGGCCAACCATCCATTTTTTAAAGACACACACTCACTTAAAATGTTAAGAGTAATAAAATGGCCTAAAAAACATGTAAAACACTTAAAACTCTATAATACATTTAAATGATTGTAATAAATAGAGCGGTAAAACACGTCTTTCTAAAAGCCAGCATATTATATAAATAGTGAAGAAAAGGCAAAAGCTTACAGCACCTGGTATTCCCAGGCGGTCTCCCATCCAAGTACTAAGCAGGCCCGACGCTGCTTAGTTCCCGAGATCAGACGAGATCGGGCGCTCTCAGCGCGGTATGGCCGTAAGCGAGGGCTGCTCCAAAAAGTGGGCTATTTAAAGATCAGCCTCCGTAAAAGCCAGCATATTATATAAATAGTGAAGAAAAGGCAAAAGCTTACAGCACCTGGTATTCCCAGGCGGTCTCCCATCCAAGTACTAAGCAGGCCCGACGCTGCTTAGCTTCCGAGATCAGACGAGATCGGGCGCTCTCAGCGCGGTATGGCCGTAAGCGAGGGCTGCACCAAAAAGTGGGCTATTTAAAGATCAGCCTCCGTAAAAGCCAGCATATTATATAAATAGTGAAGAAAAGGCAAAAGCTTACAGCACCTGGTATTCCCAGGCGGTCTCCCATCCAAGTGTAACAATCGGCCTTATCAGCCGAGTTACAAGACTAAAATGGGATCAGATTTAACTGTGAGAGATGACTAGTGGTTAAAAGAATGAGACATAAAAGAAGATTGGTTTAAATAGATTTGGTTTATTTACAAGGTTCACATAAAAGACTTTAAAACAACACGATAAAACGAGGTAAACGCTGTTAAAAGAATACAGTTCATTTGTCCATACCCTAAAAACAGTCCAAGAATCCCAGTGTGTTGATAAGTCCAATGTGAGTGTCCACCGGTGTATATACAATCCACAGAAAGTGTAATCCAAAGTTTGCAGGTGGTGAATGGAAAGGTGAGCTCTAAAATTAGCAACTCCTCAATCCAACAGTTTGGTGACTGTCCTTTGTTTGTCATGCTGCTCTCTTATACAGTTGTACTTCCTGCTTCCTGTCATGTGTCTAGTCACATGGCAGGCCAACCATCCATTTTTTAAAGACACACACTCACTTAAAATGTTAAGAGTAATAAAATGGCCTAAAAAACATGTAAAACACTTAAAACTCTATAATACATTTAAATGATTGTAATAAATAGAGCGGTAAAACACGTCTTTCTAAAAGCCAGCATATTATATAAATAGTGAAGAAAAGGCAAAAGCTTACAGCACCTGGTATTCCCAGGCGGTCTCCCATCCAAGTACTAAGCAGGCCCGACGCTGCTTAGCTTCCGAGATCAGACGAGATCGGGCGCTCTCAGCGCGGTATGGCCGTAAGCGAGGGCTGCTCCAAAAAGTGGGCTATTTAAAGATCAGCCTCCGTAAAAGCCAGCATATTATATAAATAGTGAAGAAAAGGCAAAAGCTTACAGCACCTGGTAATCCCAGGCGGTCTCCCATCCAAGTGTAACAATCGGCCTTATCAGCCGAGTTACAAGACTAAAATGGGGTCAGATTTAACTGTGAGAGATGACTAGTGGTTAAAAGAATGAGACATAAAAGAAGATTGGTTTAAATAGATTTGGTTTATTTACAAGGTTCACATAAAAGACTTTAAAACAACACGATAAAACGAGGTAAACGCTGTTAAAAGAATACAGTTCATTTGTCCATACCCTAAAAACAGTCCAAGAATCCCAGTGTGTTGATAAGTCCAATGTGAGTGTCCACCGGTGTATATACAATCCACAGAAAGTGTAATCCAAAGTTTGCAGGTGGTGAATGGAAAGGTGAGCTCTAAAATTAGCAACTCCTCAATCCAACAGTTTGGTGACTGTCCTTTGTTTGTCATGCTGCTCTCTTATACAGTTGTACTTCCTGCTTCCTGTCATGTGTCTAGTCACATGGCAGGCCAACCATCCATTTTTTAAAGACACACACTCACTTAAAATGTTAAGAGTAATAAAATGGCCTAAAAAACATGTAAAACACTTAAAACTCTATAATACATTTAAATGATTGTAATAAATAGAGCGGTAAAACACGTCTTTCTAAAAGCCAGCATATTATATAAATAGTGAAGAAAAGGCAAAAGCTTACAGCACCTGGTATTCCCAGGCGGTCTCCCATCCAAGTACTAAGCAGGCCCGACGCTGCTTAGCTTCCGAGATCAGACGAGATCGGGCGCTCTCAGCGCGGTATGGCCGTAAGCGAGGGCTGCTCCAAAAAGTGGGCTATTTAAAGATCAGCCTCCGTAAAAGCCAGCATATTATATAAATAGTGAAGAAAAGGCAAAAGCTTACAGCACCTGGTATTCCCAGGCGGTCTCCCATCCAAGTGTAACAATCGGCCTTATCAGCCGAGTTACAAGACTAAAATGGGGTCAGATTTAACTGTGAGAGATGACTAGTGGTTAAAAGAATGAGACATAAAAGAAGATTGGTTTAAATAGATTTGGTTTATTTACAAGGTTCACATAAAAGACTTTAAAACAACACGATAAAACGAGGTAAACGCTGTTAAAAGAATACAGTTCATTTGTCCATACCCTAAAAACAGTCCAAGAATCCCAGTGTGTTGATAAGTCCAATGTGAGTGTCCACCGGTGTATATACAATCCACAGAAAGTGTAATCCAAAGTTTGCAGGTGGTGAATGGAAAGGTGAGCTCTAAAATTAGCAACTCCTCAATCCAACAGTTTGGTGACTGTCCTTTGTTTGTCATGCTGCTCTCTTATACAGTTGTACTTCCTGCTTCCTGTCATGTGTCTAGTCACATGGCAGGCCAACCATCCATTTTTTAAAGACACACACTCACTTAAAATGTTAAGAGTAATAAAATGGCCTAAAAAACATGTAAAACACTTAAAACTCTATAATACATTTAAATGATTGTAATAAATAGAGCGGTAAAACACGTCTTTCTAAAAGCCAGCATATTATATAAATAGTGAAGAAAAGGCAAAAGCTTACAGCACCTGGTATTCCCAGGCGGTCTCCCATCCAAGTACTAAGCAGGCCCGACGCTGCTTAGCTTCCGAGATCAGACGAGATCGGGCGCTCTCAGCGCGGTATGGCCGTAAGCGAGGGCTGCTCCAAAAAGTGGGCTATTTAAAGATCAGCCTCCGTAAAAGCCAGCATATTATATAAATAGTGAAGAAAAGGCAAAAGCTTACAGCACCTGGTATTCCCAGGCGGTCTCCCATCCAAGTACTAAGCAGGCCCGACGCTGCTTAGCTTCCGAGATCAGACGAGATCGGGCGCTCTCAGCGCGGTATGGCCGTAAGCGAGGGCTGCTCCAAAAAGTGGGCTATTTAAAGATCAGCCTCCGTAAAAGCCAGCATATTATATAAATAGTGAAGAAAAGGCAAAAGCTTACAGCACCTGGTATTCCCAGGCGGTCTCCCATCCAAGTGTAACAATCGGCCTTATCAGCCGAGTTACAAGACTAAAATGGGATCAGATTTAACTGTGAGAGATGACTAGTGGTTAAAAGAATGAGACATAAAAGAAGATTGGTTTAAATAGATTTGGTTTATTTACAAGGTTCACATAAAAGACTTTAAAACAACACGATAAAACGAGGTAAACGCTGTTAAAAGAATACAGTTCATTTGTCCATACCCTAAAAACAGTCCAAGAATCCCAGTGTGTTGATAAGTCCAATGTGAGTGTCCACCGGTGTATATACAATCCACAGAAAGTGTAATCCAAAGTTTGCAGGTGGTGAATGGAAAGGTGAGCTCTAAAATTAGCAACTCCTCAATCCAACAGTTTGGTGACTGTCCTTTGTTTGTCATGCTGCTCTCTTATACAGTTGTACTTCCTGCTTCCTGTCATGTGTCTAGTCACATGGCAGGCCAACCATCCATTTTTTAAAGACACACACTCACTTAAAATGTTAAGAGTAATAAAATGGCCTAAAAAACATGTAAAACACTTAAAACTCTATAATACATTTAAATGATTGTAATAAATAGAGCGGTAAAACACGTCTTTCTAAAAGCCAGCATATTATATAAATAGTGAAGAAAAGGCAAAAGCTTACAGCACCTGGTATTCCCAGGCGGTCTCCCATCCAAGTACTAAGCAGGCCCGACGCTGCTTAGCTTCCGAGATCAGACGAGATCGGGCGCTCTCAGCGCGGTATGGCCGTAAGCGAGGGCTGCTCCAAAAAGTGGGCTATTTAAAGATCAGCCTCCGTAAAAGCCAGCATATTATATAAATAGTGAAGAAAAGGCAAAAGCTTACAGCACCTGGTATTCCCAGGCGGTCTCCCATCCAAGTGTAACAATCGGCCTTATCAGCCGAGTTACAAGACTAAAATGGGGTCAGATTTAACTGTGAGAGATGACTAGTGGTTAAAAGAATGAGACATAAAAGAAGATTGGTTTAAATAGATTTGGTTTATTTACAAGGTTCACATAAAAGACTTTAAAACAACACGATAAAACGAGGTAAACGCTGTTAAAAGAATACAGTTCATTTGTCCATACCCTAAAAACAGTCCAAGAATCCCAGTGTGTTGATAAGTCCAATGTGAGTGTCCACCGGTGTATATACAATCCACAGAAAGTGTAATCCAAAGTTTGCAGGTGGTGAATGGAAAGGTGAGCTCTAAAATTAGCAACTCCTCAATCCAACAGTTTGGTGACTGTCCTTTGTTTGTCATGCTGCTCTCTTATACAGTTGTACTTCCTGCTTCCTGTCATGTGTCTAGTCACATGGCAGGCCAACCATCCATTTTTTAAAGACACACACTCACTTAAAATGTTAAGAGTAATAAAATGGCCTAAAAAACATGTAAAACACTTAAAACTCTATAATACATTTAAATGATTGTAATAAATAGAGCGGTAAAACACGTCTTTCTAAAAGCCAGCATATTATATAAATAGTGAAGAAAAGGCAAAAGCTTACAGCACCTGGTATTCCCAGGCGGTCTCCCATCCAAGTACTAAGCAGGCCCGACGCTGCTTAGCTTCCGAGATCAGACGAGATCGGGCGCTCTCAGCGCGGTATGGCCGTAAGCGAGGGCTGCTCCAAAAAGTGGGCTATTTAAAGATCAGCCTCCGTAAAAGCCAGCATATTATATAAATAGTGAAGAAAAGGCAAAAGCTTACAGCACCTGGTATTCCCAGGCGGTCTCCCATCCAAGTACTAAGCAGGCCCGACGCTGCTTAGCTTCCGAGATCAGACGAGATCGGGCGCTCTCAGCGCGGTATGGCCGTAAGCGAGGGCTGCTCCAAAAAGTGGGCTATTTAAAGATCAGCCTCCGTAAAAGCCAGCATATTATATAAATAGTGAAGAAAAGGCAAAAGCTTACAGCACCTGGTATTCCCAGGCGGTCTCCCATCCAAGTACTAAGCAGGCCCGACGCTGCTTAGCTTCCGAGATCAGACGAGATCGGGCGCTCTCAGCGCGGTATGGCCGTAAGCGAGGGCTGCTCCAAAAAGTGGGCTATTTAAAGATCAGCCTCCGTAAAAGCCAGCATATTATATAAATAGTGAAGAAAAGGCAAAAGCTTACAGCACCTGGTATTCCCAGGCGGTCTCCCATCCAAGTGTAACAATCGGCCTTATCAGCCGAGTTACAAGACTAAAATGGGATCAGATTTAACTGTGAGAGATGACTAGTGGTTAAAAGAATGAGACATAAAAGAAGATTGGTTTAAATAGATTTGGTTTATTTACAAGGTTCACATAAAAGACTTTAAAACAACACGATAAAACGAGGTAAACGCTGTTAAAAGAATACAGTTCATTTGTCCATACCCTAAAAACAGTCCAAGAATCCCAGTGTGTTGATAAGTCCAATGTGAGTGTCCACCGGTGTATATACAATCCACAGAAAGTGTAATCCAAAGTTTGCAGGTGGTGAATGGAAAGGTGAGCTCTAAAATTAGCAACTCCTCAATCCAACAGTTTGGTGACTGTCCTTTGTTTGTCATGCTGCTCTCTTATACAGTTGTACTTCCTGCTTCCTGTCATGTGTCTAGTCACATGGCAGGCCAACCATCCATTTTTTAAAGACACACACTCACTTAAAATGTTAAGAGTAATAAAATGGCCTAAAAAACATGTAAAACACTTAAAACTCTATAATACATTTAAATGATTGTAATAAATAGAGCGGTAAAACACGTCTTTCTAAAAGCCAGCATATTATATAAATAGTGAAGAAAAGGCAAAAGCTTACAGCACCTGGTATTCCCAGGCGGTCTCTCATCCAAGTACTAAGCAGGCCCGACGCTGCTTAGCTTCCGAGATCAGACGAGATCGGGCGCTCTCAGCGCGGTATGGCCGTAAGCGAGGGCTGCTCCAAAAAGTGGGCTATTTAAAGATCAGCCTCCGTAAAAGCCAGCATATTATATAAATAGTGAAGAAAAGGCAAAAGCTTACAGCACCTGGTAATCCCAGGCGGTCTCCCATCCAAGTGTAACAATCGGCCTTATCAGCCGAGTTACAAGACTAAAATGGGGTCAGATTTAACTGTGAGAGATGACTAGTGGTTAAAAGAATGAGACATAAAAGAAGATTGGTTTAAATAGATTTGGTTTATTTACAAGGTTCACATAAAAGACTTTAAAACAACACGATAAAACGAGGTAAACGCTGTTAAAAGAATACAGTTCATTTGTCCATACCCTAAAAACAGTCCAAGAATCCCAGTGTGTTGATAAGTCCAATGTGAGTGTCCACCGGTGTATATACAATCCACAGAAAGTGTAATCCAAAGTTTGCAGGTGGTGAATGGAAAGGTGAGCTCTAAAATTAGCAACTCCTCAATCCAACAGTTTGGTGACTGTCCTTTGTTTGTCATGCTGCTCTCTTATACAGTTGTACTTCCTGCTTCCTGTCATGTGTCTAGTCACATGGCAGGCCAACCATCCATTTTTTAAAGACACACACTCACTTAAAATGTTAAGAGTAATAAAATGGCCTAAAAAACATGTAAAACACTTAAAACTCTATAATACATTTAAATGATTGTAATAAATAGAGCGGTAAAACACGTCTTTCTAAAAGCCAGCATATTATATAAATAGTGAAGAAAAGGCAAAAGCTTACAGCACCTGGTATTCCCAGGCGGTCTCCCATCCAAGTACTAAGCAGGCCCGACGCTGCTTAGCTTCCGAGATCAGACGAGATCGGGCGCTCTCAGCGCGGTATGGCCGTAAGCGAGGGCTGCTCCAAAAAGTGGGCTATTTAAAGATCAGCCTCCGTAAAAGCCAGCATATTATATAAATAGTGAAGAAAAGGCAAAAGCTTACAGCACCTGGTATTCCCAGGCGGTCTCCCATCCAAGTGTAACAATCGGCCTTATCAGCCGAGTTACAAGACTAAAATGGGATCAGATTTAACTGTGAGAGATGACTAGTGGTTAAAAGAATGAGACATAAAAGAAGATTGGTTTAAATAGATTTGGTTTATTTACAAGGTTCACATAAAAGACTTTAAAACAACACGATAAAACGAGGTAAACGCTGTTAAAAGAATACAGTTCATTTGTCCATACCCTAAAAACAGTCCAAGAATCCCAGTGTGTTGATAAGTCCAATGTGAGTGTCCACCGGTGTATATACAATCCACAGAAAGTGTAATCCAAAGTTTGCAGGTGGTGAATGGAAAGGTGAGCTCTAAAATTAGCAACTCCTCAATCCAACAGTTTGGTGACTGTCCTTTGTTTGTCATGCTGCTCTCTTATACAGTTGTACTTCCTGCTTCCTGTCATGTGTCTAGTCACATGGCAGGCCAACCATCCATTTTTTAAAGACACACACTCACTTAAAATGTTAAGAGTAATAAAATGGCCTAAAAAACATGTAAAACACTTAAAACTCTATAATACATTTAAATGATTGTAATAAATAGAGCGGTAAAACACGTCTTTCTAAAAGCCAGCATATTATATAAATAGTGAAGAAAAGGCAAAAGCTTACAGCACCTGGTATTCCCAGGCGGTCTCCCATCCAAGTACTAAGCAGGCCCGACGCTGCTTAGCTTCCGAGATCAGACGAGATCGGGCGCTCTCAGCGCGGTATGGCCGTAAGCGAGGGCTGCTCCAAAAAGTGGGCTATTTAAAGATCAGCCTCCGTAAAAGCCAGCATATTATATAAATAGTGAAGAAAAGGCAAAAGCTTACAGCACCTGGTAATCCCAGGCGGTCTCCCATCCAAGTGTAACAATCGGCCTTATCAGCCGAGTTACAAGACTAAAATGGGGTCAGATTTAACTGTGAGAGATGACTAGTGGTTAAAAGAATGAGACATAAAAGAAGATTGGTTTAAATAGATTTGGTTTATTTACAAGGTTCACATAAAAGACTTTAAAACAACACGATAAAACGAGGTAAACGCTGTTAAAAGAATACAGTTCATTTGTCCATACCCTAAAAACAGTCCAAGAATCCCAGTGTGTTGATAAGTCCAATGTGAGTGTCCACCGGTGTATATACAATCCACAGAAAGTGTAATCCAAAGTTTGCAGGTGGTGAATGGAAAGGTGAGCTCTAAAATTAGCAACTCCTCAATCCAACAGTTTGGTGACTGTCCTTTGTTTGTCATGCTGCTCTCTTATACAGTTGTACTTCCTGCTTCCTGTCATGTGTCTAGTCACATGGCAGGCCAACCATCCATTTTTTAAAGACACACACTCACTTAAAATGTTAAGAGTAATAAAATGGCCTAAAAAACATGTAAAACACTTAAAACTCTATAATACATTTAAATGATTGTAATAAATAGAGCGGTAAAACACGTCTTTCTAAAAGCCAGCATATTATATAAATAGTGAAGAAAAGGCAAAAGCTTACAGCACCTGGTATTCCCAGGCGGTCTCCCATCCAAGTACTAAGCAGGCCCGACGCTGCTTAGCTTCCGAGATCAGACGAGATCGGGCGCTCTCAGCGCGGTATGGCCGTAAGCGAGGGCTGCTCCAAAAAGTGGGCTATTTAAAGATCAGCCTCCGTAAAAGCCAGCATATTATATAAATAGTGAAGAAAAGGCAAAAGCTTACAGCACCTGGTATTCCCAGGCGGTCTCCCATCCAAGTACTAAGCAGGCCCGACGCTGCTTAGCTTCCGAGATCAGACGAGATCGGGCGCTCTCAGCGCGGTATGGCCGTAAGCGAGGGCTGCTCCAAAAAGTGGGCTATTTAAAGATCAGCCTCCGTAAAAGCCAGCATATTATATAAATAGTGAAGAAAAGGCAAAAGCTTACAGCACCTGGTATTCCCAGGCGGTCTCCCATCCAAGTGTAACAATCGGCCTTATCAGCCGAGTTACAAGACTAAAATGGGATCAGATTTAACTGTGAGAGATGACTAGTGGTTAAAAGAATGAGACATAAAAGAAGATTGGTTTAAATAGATTTGGTTTATTTACAAGGTTCACATAAAAGACTTTAAAACAACACGATAAAACGAGGTAAACGCTGTTAAAAGAATACAGTTCATTTGTCCATACCCTAAAAACAGTCCAAGAATCCCAGTGTGTTGATAAGTCCAATGTGAGTGTCCACCGGTGTATATACAATCCACAGAAAGTGTAATCCAAAGTTTGCAGGTGGTGAATGGAAAGGTGAGCTCTAAAATTAGCAACTCCTCAATCCAACAGTTTGGTGACTGTCCTTTGTTTGTCATGCTGCTCTCTTATACAGTTGTACTTCCTGCTTCCTGTCATGTGTCTAGTCACATGGCAGGCCAACCATCCATTTTTTAAAGACACACACTCACTTAAAATGTTAAGAGTAATAAAATGGCCTAAAAAACATGTAAAACACTTAAAACTCTATAATACATTTAAATGATTGTAATAAATAGAGCGGTAAAACACGTCTTTCTAAAAGCCAGCATATTATATAAATAGTGAAGAAAAGGCAAAAGCTTACAGCACCTGGTATTCCCAGGCGGTCTCCCATCCAAGTACTAAGCAGGCCCGACGCTGCTTAGCTTCCGAGATCAGACGAGATCGGGCGCTCTCAGCGCGGTATGGCCGTAAGCGAGGGCTGCTCCAAAAAGTGGGCTATTTAAAGATCAGCCTCCGTAAAAGCCAGCATATTATATAAATAGTGAAGAAAAGGCAAAAGCTTACAGCACCTGGTATTCCCAGGCGGTCTCCCATCCAAGTGTAACAATCGGCCTTATCAGCCGAGTTACAAGACTAAAATGGGGTCAGATTTAACTGTGAGAGATGACTAGTGGTTAAAAGAATGAGACATAAAAGAAGATTGGTTTAAATAGATTTGGTTTATTTACAAGGTTCACATAAAAGACTTTAAAACAACACGATAAAACGAGGTAAACGCTGTTAAAAGAATACAGTTCATTTGTCCATACCCTAAAAACAGTCCAAGAATCCCAGTGTGTTGATAAGTCCAATGTGAGTGTCCACCGGTGTATATACAATCCACAGAAAGTGTAATCCAAAGTTTGCAGGTGGTGAATGGAAAGGTGAGCTCTAAAATTAGCAACTCCTCAATCCAACAGTTTGGTGACTGTCCTTTGTTTGTCATGCTGCTCTCTTATACAGTTGTACTTCCTGCTTCCTGTCATGTGTCTAGTCACATGGCAGGCCAACCATCCATTTTTTAAAGACACACACTCACTTAAAATGTTAAGAGTAATAAAATGGCCTAAAAAACATGTAAAACACTTAAAACTCTATAATACATTTAAATGATTGTAATAAATAGAGCGGTAAAACACGTCTTTCTAAAAGCCAGCATATTATATAAATAGTGAAGAAAAGGCAAAAGCTTACAGCACCTGGTATTCCCAGGCGGTCTCCCATCCAAGTACTAAGCAGGCCCGACGCTGCTTAGCTTCCGAGATCAGACGAGATCGGGCGCTCTCAGCGCGGTATGGCCGTAAGCGAGGGCTGCTCCAAAAAGTGGGCTATTTAAAGATCAGCCTCCGTAAAAGCCAGCATATTATATAAATAGTGAAGAAAAGGCAAAAGCTTACAGCACCTGGTATTCCCAGGCGGTCTCCCATCCAAGTACTAAGCAGGCCCGACGCTGCTTAGCTTCCGAGATCAGACGAGATCGGGCGCTCTCAGCGCGGTATGGCCGTAAGCGAGGGCTGCTCCAAAAAGTGGGCTATTTAAAGATCAGCCTCCGTAAAAGCCAGCATATTATATAAATAGTGAAGAAAAGGCAAAAGCTTACAGCACCTGGTATTCCCAGGCGGTCTCCCATCCAAGTACTAAGCAGGCCCGACGCTGCTTAGCTTCCGAGATCAGACGAGATCGGGCGCTCTCAGCGCGGTATGGCCGTAAGCGAGGGCTGCTCCAAAAAGTGGGCTATTTAAAGATCAGCCTCCGTAAAAGCCAGCATATTATATAAATAGTGAAGAAAAGGCAAAAGCTTACAGCACCTGGTATTCCCAGGCGGTCTCCCATCCAAGTGTAACAATCGGCCTTATCAGCCGAGTTACAAGACTAAAATGGGATCAGATTTAACTGTGAGAGATGACTAGTGGTTAAAAGAATGAGACATAAAAGAAGATTGGTTTAAATAGATTTGGTTTATTTACAAGGTTCACATAAAAGACTTTAAAACAACACGATAAAACGAGGTAAACGCTGTTAAAAGAATACAGTTCATTTGTCCATACCCTAAAAACAGTCCAAGAATCCCAGTGTGTTGATAAGTCCAATGTGAGTGTCCACCGGTGTATATACAATCCACAGAAAGTGTAATCCAAAGTTTGCAGGTGGTGAATGGAAAGGTGAGCTCTAAAATTAGCAACTCCTCAATCCAACAGTTTGGTGACTGTCCTTTGTTTGTCATGCTGCTCTCTTATACAGTTGTACTTCCTGCTTCCTGTCATGTGTCTAGTCACATGGCAGGCCAACCATCCATTTTTTAAAGACACACACTCACTTAAAATGTTAAGAGTAATAAAATGGCCTAAAAAACATGTAAAACACTTAAAACTCTATAATACATTTAAATGATTGTAATAAATAGAGCGGTAAAACACGTCTTTCTAAAAGCCAGCATATTATATAAATAGTGAAGAAAAGGCAAAAGCTTACAGCACCTGGTATTCCCAGGCGGTCTCTCATCCAAGTACTAAGCAGGCCCGACGCTGCTTAGCTTCCGAGATCAGACGAGATCGGGCGCTCTCAGCGCGGTATGGCCGTAAGCGAGGGCTGCTCCAAAAAGTGGGCTATTTAAAGATCAGCCTCCGTAAAAGCCAGCATATTATATAAATAGTGAAGAAAAGGCAAAAGCTTACAGCACCTGGTAATCCCAGGCGGTCTCCCATCCAAGTGTAACAATCGGCCTTATCAGCCGAGTTACAAGACTAAAATGGGGTCAGATTTAACTGTGAGAGATGACTAGTGGTTAAAAGAATGAGACATAAAAGAAGATTGGTTTAAATAGATTTGGTTTATTTACAAGGTTCACATAAAAGACTTTAAAACAACACGATAAAACGAGGTAAACGCTGTTAAAAGAATACAGTTCATTTGTCCATACCCTAAAAACAGTCCAAGAATCCCAGTGTGTTGATAAGTCCAATGTGAGTGTCCACCGGTGTATATACAATCCACAGAAAGTGTAATCCAAAGTTTGCAGGTGGTGAATGGAAAGGTGAGCTCTAAAATTAGCAACTCCTCAATCCAACAGTTTGGTGACTGTCCTTTGTTTGTCATGCTGCTCTCTTATACAGTTGTACTTCCTGCTTCCTGTCATGTGTCTAGTCACATGGCAGGCCAACCATCCATTTTTTAAAGACACACACTCACTTAAAATGTTAAGAGTAATAAAATGGCCTAAAAAACATGTAAAACACTTAAAACTCTATAATACATTTAAATGATTGTAATAAATAGAGCGGTAAAACACGTCTTTCTAAAAGCCAGCATATTATATAAATAGTGAAGAAAAGGCAAAAGCTTACAGCACCTGGTATTCCCAGGCGGTCTCCCATCCAAGTACTAAGCAGGCCCGACGCTGCTTAGCTTCCGAGATCAGACGAGATCGGGCGCTCTCAGCGCGGTATGGCCGTAAGCGAGGGCTGCTCCAAAAAGTGGGCTATTTAAAGATCAGCCTCCGTAAAAGCCAGCATATTATATAAATAGTGAAGAAAAGGCAAAAGCTTACAGCACCTGGTATTCCCAGGCGGTCTCCCATCCAAGTACTAAGCAGGCCCGATGCAGCTTAGCTTCCGAGATCAGACGAGATCGGGCGCTCTCAGCGCGGTATGGCCGTAAGCGAGGGCTGCTCCAAAAAGTGGGCTATTTAAAGATCAGCCTCCGTAAAAGCCAGCATATTATATAAATAGTGAAGAAAAGGCAAAAGCTTACAGCACCTGGTATTCCCAGGCGGTCTCCCATCCAAGTGTAACAATCGGCCTTATCAGCCGAGTTACAAGACTAAAATGGGATCAGATTTAACTGTGAGAGATGACTAGTGGTTAAAAGAATGAGACATAAAAGAAGATTGGTTTAAATAGATTTGGTTTATTTACAAGGTTCACATAAAAGACTTTAAAACAACACGATAAAACGAGGTAAACGCTGTTAAAAGAATACAGTTCATTTGTCCATACCCTAAAAACAGTCCAAGAATCCCAGTGTGTTGATAAGTCCAATGTGAGTGTCCACCGGTGTATATACAATCCACAGAAAGTGTAATCCAAAGTTTGCAGGTGGTGAATGGAAAGGTGAGCTCTAAAATTAGCAACTCCTCAATCCAACAGTTTGGTGACTGTCCTTTGTTTGTCATGCTGCTCTCTTATACAGTTGTACTTCCTGCTTCCTGTCATGTGTCTAGTCACATGGCAGGCCAACCATCCATTTTTTAAAGACACACACTCACTTAAAATGTTAAGAGTAATAAAATGGCCTAAAAAACATGTAAAACACTTAAAACTCTATAATACATTTAAATGATTGTAATAAATAGAGCGGTAAAACACGTCTTTCTAAAAGCCAGCATATTATATAAATAGTGAAGAAAAGGCAAAAGCTTACAGCACCTGGTATTCCCAGGCGGTCTCCCATCCAAGTACTAAGCAGGCCCGACGCTGCTTAGCTTCCGAGATCAGACGAGATCGGGCGCTCTCAGCGCGGTATGGCCGTAAGCGAGGGCTGCTCCAAAAAGTGGGCTATTTAAAGATCAGCCTCCGTAAAAGCCAGCATATTATATAAATAGTGAAGAAAAGGCAAAAGCTTACAGCACCTGGTAATCCCAGGCGGTCTCCCATCCAAGTGTAACAATCGGCCTTATCAGCCGAGTTACAAGACTAAAATGGGGTCAGATTTAACTGTGAGAGATGACTAGTGGTTAAAAGAATGAGACATAAAAGAAGATTGGTTTAAATAGATTTGGTTTATTTACAAGGTTCACATAAAAGACTTTAAAACAACACGATAAAACGAGGTAAACGCTGTTAAAAGAATACAGTTCATTTGTCCATACCCTAAAAACAGTCCAAGAATCCCAGTGTGTTGATAAGTCCAATGTGAGTGTCCACCGGTGTATATACAATCCACAGAAAGTGTAATCCAAAGTTTGCAGGTGGTGAATGGAAAGGTGAGCTCTAAAATTAGCAACTCCTCAATCCAACAGTTTGGTGACTGTCCTTTGTTTGTCATGCTGCTCTCTTATACAGTTGTACTTCCTGCTTCCTGTCATGTGTCTAGTCACATGGCAGGCCAACCATCCATTTTTTAAAGACACACACTCACTTAAAATGTTAAGAGTAATAAAATGGCCTAAAAAACATGTAAAACACTTAAAACTCTATAATACATTTAAATGATTGTAATAAATAGAGCGGTAAAACACGTCTTTCTAAAAGCCAGCATATTATATAAATAGTGAAGAAAAGGCAAAAGCTTACAGCACCTGGTATTCCCAGGCGGTCTCCCATCCAAGTACTAAGCAGGCCCGACGCTGCTTAGCTTCCGAGATCAGACGAGATCGGGCGCTCTCAGCGCGGTATGGCCGTAAGCGAGGGCTGCTCCAAAAAGTGGGCTATTTAAAGATCAGCCTCCGTAAAAGCCAGCATATTATATAAATAGTGAAGAAAAGGCAAAAGCTTACAGCACCTGGTATTCCCAGGCGGTCTCCCATCCAAGTACTAAGCAGGCCCGACGCTGCTTAGCTTCCGAGATCAGACGAGATCGGGCGCTCTCAGCGCGGTATGGCCGTAAGCGAGGGCTGCTCCAAAAAGTGGGCTATTTAAAGATCAGCCTCCGTAAAAGCCAGCATATTATATAAATAGTGAAGAAAAGGCAAAAGCTTACAGCACCTGGTATTCCCAGGCGGTCTCCCATCCAAGTGTAACAATCGGCCTTATCAGCCGAGTTACAAGACTAAAATGGGATCAGATTTAACTGTGAGAGATGACTAGTGGTTAAAAGAATGAGACATAAAAGAAGATTGGTTTAAATAGATTTGGTTTATTTACAAGGTTCACATAAAAGACTTTAAAACAACACGATAAAACGAGGTAAACGCTGTTAAAAGAATACAGTTCATTTGTCCATACCCTAAAAACAGTCCAAGAATCCCAGTGTGTTGATAAGTCCAATGTGAGTGTCCACCGGTGTATATACAATCCACAGAAAGTGTAATCCAAAGTTTGCAGGTGGTGAATGGAAAGGTGAGCTCTAAAATTAGCAACTCCTCAATCCAACAGTTTGGTGACTGTCCTTTGTTTGTCATGCTGCTCTCTTATACAGTTGTACTTCCTGCTTCCTGTCATGTGTCTAGTCACATGGCAGGCCAACCATCCATTTTTTAAAGACACACACTCACTTAAAATGTTAAGAGTAATAAAATGGCCTAAAAAACATGTAAAACACTTAAAACTCTATAATACATTTAAATGATTGTAATAAATAGAGCGGTAAAACACGTCTTTCTAAAAGCCAGCATATTATATAAATAGTGAAGAAAAGGCAAAAGCTTACAGCACCTGGTATTCCCAGGCGGTCTCCCATCCAAGTACTAAGCAGGCCCGACGCTGCTTAGCTTCCGAGATCAGACGAGATCGGGCGCTCTCAGCGCGGTATGGCCGTAAGCGAGGGCTGCTCCAAAAAGTGGGCTATTTAAAGATCAGCCTCCGTAAAAGCCAGCATATTATATAAATAGTGAAGAAAAGGCAAAAGCTTACAGCACCTGGTAATCCCAGGCGGTCTCCCATCCAAGTGTAACAATCGGCCTTATCAGCCGAGTTACAAGACTAAAATGGGGTCAGATTTAACTGTGAGAGATGACTAGTGGTTAAAAGAATGAGACATAAAAGAAGATTGGTTTAAATAGATTTGGTTTATTTACAAGGTTCACATAAAAGACTTTAAAACAACACGATAAAACGAGGTAAACGCTGTTAAAAGAATACAGTTCATTTGTCCATACCCTAAAAACAGTCCAAGAATCCCAGTGTGTTGATAAGTCCAATGTGAGTGTCCACCGGTGTATATACAATCCACAGAAAGTGTAATCCAAAGTTTGCAGGTGGTGAATGGAAAGGTGAGCTCTAAAATTAGCAACTCCTCAATCCAACAGTTTGGTGACTGTCCTTTGTTTGTCATGCTGCTCTCTTATACAGTTGTACTTCCTGCTTCCTGTCATGTGTCTAGTCACATGGCAGGCCAACCATCCATTTTTTAAAGACACACACTCACTTAAAATGTTAAGAGTAATAAAATGGCCTAAAAAACATGTAAAACACTTAAAACTCTATAATACATTTAAATGATTGTAATAAATAGAGCGGTAAAACACGTCTTTCTAAAAGCCAGCATATTATATAAATAGTGAAGAAAAGGCAAAAGCTTACAGCACCTGGTATTCCCAGGCGGTCTCCCATCCAAGTACTAAGCAGGCCCGACGCTGCTTAGCTTCCGAGATCAGACGAGATCGGGCGCTCTCAGCGCGGTATGGCCGTAAGCGAGGGCTGCTCCAAAAAGTGGGCTATTTAAAGATCAGCCTCCGTAAAAGCCAGCATATTATATAAATAGTGAAGAAAAGGCAAAAGCTTACAGCACCTGGTATTCCCAGGCGGTCTCCCATCCAAGTACTAAGCAGGCCCGATGCAGCTTAGCTTCCGAGATCAGACGAGATCGGGCGCTCTCAGCGCGGTATGGCCGTAAGCGAGGGCTGCTCCAAAAAGTGGGCTATTTAAAGATCAGCCTCCGTAAAAGCCAGCATATTATATAAATAGTGAAGAAAAGGCAAAAGCTTACAGCACCTGGTATTCCCAGGCGGTCTCCCATCCAAGTGTAACAATCGGCCTTATCAGCCGAGTTACAAGACTAAAATGGGATCAGATTTAACTGTGAGAGATGACTAGTGGTTAAAAGAATGAGACATAAAAGAAGATTGGTTTAAATAGATTTGGTTTATTTACAAGGTTCACATAAAAGACTTTAAAACAACACGATAAAACGAGGTAAACGCTGTTAAAAGAATACAGTTCATTTGTCCATACCCTAAAAACAGTCCAAGAATCCCAGTGTGTTGATAAGTCCAATGTGAGTGTCCACCGGTGTATATACAATCCACAGAAAGTGTAATCCAAAGTTTGCAGGTGGTGAATGGAAAGGTGAGCTCTAAAATTAGCAACTCCTCAATCCAACAGTTTGGTGACTGTCCTTTGTTTGTCATGCTGCTCTCTTATACAGTTGTACTTCCTGCTTCCTGTCATGTGTCTAGTCACATGGCAGGCCAACCATCCATTTTTTAAAGACACACACTCACTTAAAATGTTAAGAGTAATAAAATGGCCTAAAAAACATGTAAAACACTTAAAACTCTATAATACATTTAAATGATTGTAATAAATAGAGCGGTAAAACACGTCTTTCTAAAAGCCAGCATATTATATAAATAGTGAAGAAAAGGCAAAAGCTTACAGCACCTGGTATTCCCAGGCGGTCTCCCATCCAAGTACTAAGCAGGCCCGACGCTGCTTAGCTTCCGAGATCAGACGAGATCGGGCGCTCTCAGCGCGGTATGGCCGTAAGCGAGGGCTGCTCCAAAAAGTGGGCTATTTAAAGATCAGCCTCCGTAAAAGCCAGCATATT
The DNA here is from genome assembly GCF_049309525.1 of Garra rufa. Classification (NCBI taxonomy): domain Eukaryota; kingdom Metazoa; phylum Chordata; class Actinopteri; order Cypriniformes; family Cyprinidae; genus Garra; species Garra rufa. The sequence continues at coordinate 120,599 of NW_027394278.1, read as the reverse complement.
ATATAAATAGTGAAGAAAAGGCAAAAGCTTACAGCACCTGGTAATCCCAGGCGGTCTCCCATCCAAGTGTAACAATCGGCCTTATCAGCCGAGTTACAAGACTAAAATGGGGTCAGATTTAACTGTGAGAGATGACTAGTGGTTAAAAGAATGAGACATAAAAGAAGATTGGTTTAAATAGATTTGGTTTATTTACAAGGTTCACATAAAAGACTTTAAAACAACACGATAAAACGAGGTAAACGCTGTTAAAAGAATACAGTTCATTTGTCCATACCCTAAAAACAGTCCAAGAATCCCAGTGTGTTGATAAGTCCAATGTGAGTGTCCACCGGTGTATATACAATCCACAGAAAGTGTAATCCAAAGTTTGCAGGTGGTGAATGGAAAGGTGAGCTCTAAAATTAGCAACTCCTCAATCCAACAGTTTGGTGACTGTCCTTTGTTTGTCATGCTGCTCTCTTATACAGTTGTACTTCCTGCTTCCTGTCATGTGTCTAGTCACATGGCAGGCCAACCATCCATTTTTTAAAGACACACACTCACTTAAAATGTTTAGAGTAATAAAATGGCCTAAAAAACATGTAAAACACTTAAAACTCTATAATACATTTAAATGATTGTAATAAATAGAGCGGTAAAACACGTCTTTCTAAAAGCCAGCATATTATATAAATAGTGAAGAAAAGGCAAAAGCTTACAGCACCTGGTATTCCCAGGCGGTCTCCCATCCAAGTACTAAGCAGGCCCGACGCTGCTTAGCTTCCGAGATTTTTTTTTTTTTTTTTTTTTTTTTTTTTTTAGACGAGATCGGGCGCACTTTTTTTTTTTTTTTTTTTTTTTCCTCCTTTATTTAAAAAATTAAAATTTTGTTACATTTCAGAGATTCACAAGTTTTCCTTAGGTGTTACAACATTTGTGTTTAACATATTTTACATATTTCCCCATAACCACTTTATTGTATGGTCTTTGAATTCAATCATAGGGTTTCCCTTCACCAATATTTCAATAAAAACCTCCTCCTTCTCATGTGATAAAAGATAGTTCTGTATCAAGTTTACAACAATATCCATCCTGTTTTTAAACATAATCCATACATCCACCTTTTTTCCATCATATTTTGCCATGTTCCTCCTTAACCAAATTACATATTTTGCCACTGTTACACATATATTAAAAACATACATTTTACAATCTTCCATACCAAATAGAAACATTTTTTCCCATTTCTTTTGTTCCTCCACATATTTCTTTCCCAAAAGCAGTTTTGCGATTTTTTTTAACTTTCTCATAAAATCTTCCAATTTTTCACAATAGAAAAACAAATGCCGTAAACCTTCCCCTTCTTTTCTGCATACTTTACATATATCATCTTGTTCAAGTCCTATTTTACACAGTCTCATTTCAGTTAAAATACAATTGTGTCTCAATAAGTAGTTAAAATTTTCTAAAACTGGTTCAATATACTTTAATCTTACATTTCCCCATATTTCCTTTTCATTCAAATCATCATACCTTTCTTTCCAGTAGCTGAGTGCTACTGGTTTCGTAAAAGCCCTTGACCTAAAAACCACATACAAATTTTTCACTGTACATTCTTTCAATTTGATTTTTTCCCCAGCAGTCTTTTTAAGATATACCTCCGGCAATTCATTCTCATCACCTGTCTCATTATTGTCAATTTTTTCAATCCATTCCTTTGGTATTGCTTTTTTCAACTCTTCATATTGTTTCTGTAATCTTGTTTTATACACTCTTTTAAAATCATCCGCCACAGCATCCACAATAACTTGTAATGGTAAATATCCTTTTATCACTTCATATAATACATCTTTTACCTGTCTTATGCCTCCATCCCACCATTCCTTATAGTATACTACATTCCCCTCATTTACAATATTTGGGTTTAAGAAAAGAGGCTGTTCTAAAATCTGAGCTCTTCCTTTTGGTAAAATCTGTACATTTTCTAAAAATTCACCCCATGTCTCTAAAACCTCCATATAAAACCTTGGTATTCCTGCTGTCATCCAATTTTTAACCTTCATCCATAAAACATTACACCCCATTTTAAAAAGACCACATTTTTCCAGAAAGTATTCCATCACACATTTCCAAATTACTTCCTTCCTTGTTTCCAAAAAATGTTGAACATTTTTAATTCTTAAAGATTTCATTCTTAAAAAAGTGTCTAAAAGCCCCAAACCTCCTTCCTTAATATCTCCAATCAATGTTTGATATGCAATCTTGGCTCTCCCCTTTCCCCATAAAAACTTTAAAACCCCTTCTTTGATTTTCTTATAATACCCTTGAGGCAATGGGGTTACTGCCAACACATACCAAACTTTAGAAAGCAATAAAGCATTAATAATTAAAACTTTCCCCTTCAAAGTCAAATTTCTGGTCTGCCAAAATCTTAATCTTTTCTCAATTCCAATTAAAACTCCCTCCCAATTCAAATTATCTGTCTTATTAAAATCCATCCCTACCCAAATTCCTAAAATTTTAATCATCTCCTTTTCTTCTTTGAATGGTATGTGTTGTGATATTTCTTGTACATTTCCAATCCTCATACACACACTTTTCCCCACGTTCACTTTTGCTCCTGAACCATTACAATAGCGCTCTAAGATCCCCATTGCCTCTTTAATACTCTGAATATCTTCAACCAACAAAGTAGTATCGTCCGCGTATTGATACACCGGTTCTCTTTTTTCATTTTTCTCAATTTGTATTGCTTTTATGTTTCTGTCTGCCTTTATAGCCAAACCTAAAGGTTCAGCTACCAGCGTGTATAATAAGGCAGACAATGGACATCCTTGTCTTATCGACCTTGTTGGCTGAAAACATTCAGTTAAAAAACCATTACATTTTATACAAGTTAAAACATCCTTATAAAAAATTCGTATCCATTTTCTAAATTTTTCCCCAAACCCGAAACCTTTAAGAACCTCCAATAAAAACTCATGTTCTACTCTGTCAAACGCCTTCTCCAGATCTAAGCTAATTAAAAACCCCCCTTTATCTTTCTCTTTCATATAATATATTGTGTCTCTTATACTTTTAACCACATCTGCTATGTCTTTTCCTTGCACCCCATATGCTTGTGTTGTTTTAATAATCTTGGGTAAAATACTTTTTAATCTATTGGCTAAAACCTTTGCTAAAATTTTAAAATCTGTATTCAGCATTGTTATTGGTCTAAAATTCTTGAGATCTTTTGAATCACCTCTTCTTTTGTATATAATTTTTATCATTCCTATTTTCATTGTTTCACTCAATATCCCTTTCTTAAAAATTTCTTCATAAACCTCTTTTAAAATCGGTACTAATAGCTCTTTAAATTCCTTATAGAATTCATTTGTTAGACCGTCTACCCCTGGACTTTTCCTTGTCGATAATTGTTGGATTGCAATCTCTATTTCTTCTGCTTTAATATCCTCATCACAGAATTTCTTGTCTTCTTTATTTACCTTTGTTTGGATTTGTTTTATTAAAAATTCTTCATCTTCTCTTTTTATTCCTTGTTTTTTAAACAAGTCCATATAAAATTGCCTAACTGTTTTTAAAATTCCTTCCGTTTCCGTCTCTAAATTGCCATCTTTGTTTAAAACCTCTTTTATTAGATCTGCTTTTTGTCTGTTTCTTTCCAGATTAAAGAAAAATTGTGTACATCTTTCTCCCTCTACGGCATACTTTGCTTTACTTCTTACTATTGCACCTTTACACTTTTCTTCTTCCATTAATTTTAGCTTATCTTGTAACATTACTATTTCCTCAATATTCCCTTTCCCCATCTTCTCCGCCTCTTTTCTTAGCTCATTTTCTAGCTTCTTCCTTAACAGTTGTTCTTTTTGTCTTTTGATTTTTTGAAAAAATTGACTATACTCCATTGAGCTTTTCTTTATCTCCCACTTAACATTATCCCACCAAATTACTTTATCTTCCTTATACATATCATTTTTTAGATTTCCTTCTACCACCTTTTTAATTCTGTCCTTAAAATCATCACTCTTTAAAACCTCCGCATTTAAAATCCATACCCCTCTTCCTCTTTCCACTTTTGTAAAATCTATTGTCAAATGCAATAAAGAATGATCACTCAACCCTACAACTTCATAAAATACATCCTTTATCATCCCTTCCATTTCCTTCATACATAGAACATAATCTATTCTACTTTGTTTTAGCTCTTTTAAAACCATCTGTCTTCTAGAAAAAGTTCTTCTTGTTCTGTTTCTTTCCCTCCAAACATCAATCAATTGGCAATCCTCCATCATCTTTTTCAATTCTTCTCTACCTTTATCTATTCTAAAAACCATGTTACTTGCCAAGTCTAATTCCGTAAAAACAGTATTAAAATCTCCAATCAAAATACCCTTTTCCCATATTCTTACATTGTCAGATATTTTACTAAAAAACCTTTTCTTTTCTTTCTCTTCATTTGGGGCGTGAATGTTATAAATAATTAAATTCTCTTCTCCTTTTTCTATTTTCACTGCTAAGCTTTTCCCCATTTTATCATCATATATCACTTGTTCTTTTCCTCCTATTCTTCTACTGGTTAAAATAGCTACACCACTTCCCACATTTTCTTCTCCATTATTAAAATACATATTCCCATCCCATTTTGTTTGGAACCTTTTCATACTTTCATTTTTCCAATTTGTTTCTTGCAACACAATCACATCAATTCCTTTACATAATACACACATCATCTCAAATTTTTCCATATTCATCAAACCTCTAGCATTCCATGATATCAGTTTTAAAAACATTGAAAAAAGGTGAAAAAAAAATTGAGTAGATAATTAATGTGTAAAAGAATTAATAATATATTCAAAAAAAAGGGGGGGGCTAATCTTCTTCCTCCTCCTCCTCCTCCATTAACACCTGAAAACTATTGACCCATTTAGAATTTTCTGCATCCTTATTCTGTTCTTTTCTTCTCTTTCTCTTTGCACCTTCAATATTGGGTTTTACCTTAATAGTCCTTCTTCTTACTACTTCTTTTCCGTCCCTCCATCTGTCTGTCTTTTCCAGTTCTTTATTTTCCTCCCATGCACCTATTGTTTGCTCTTCCTTGCTTTTTAGTTCTTGAATCTCCATTGCCTCTAAAGTTCTCTGTGTTAATTCCAGCGGTGTCCATATCTCTTCCCTCTCTCCTTTCTGAAAGGTCCCCAACTCCTCTTGGTTTTCTCTTTCTTTAATTTGCTCCAAGTCACCTTTTGTTTGCTCTTCCTTGCTTTTTGGTTCTTTATTCTCCATTGTCTCGAAAGTTCTCTGTGTTATTTCCAAAGGTGTCCATATATTTTCCATTTCCCCTTCCTGAGAGTTCTCAATTACCTCTTGATTTTCTACGTTGGCTTCTTTATTTGTTTCCTTTTCTGTCCCAGCCTCTTCCTCATTTTCCACTTCCTCAATTTCTGTTTCTTTCAACATTTGCCTTCCTTCATTGAAAATTTCTTCATTATGTAATACGTTCTCCCCCTCCATCCAACACTCGCATCTTACCAGCACTCTTCTGCAATCCGGGCACTTTATTGCCTCACAATCTCTTGCGAAGTGTCCTTGCTCCTCGCACTGAAAACACTTGAATTCCGGACAGTCTTTGAACATATGCCCTGGACTCATACACAACCGACAGGTTTTCACCTGCCGATCGTGTAAAATCCGGCAATATTGTGTTCCTTCCTCCGTGTTAAATTTTGTGCTATATGGGAGCGACACCACTTCCTTCGGGAATTTAACCCTTAGGTACCTCGTACCGTCTGCAATTTCTGTGCCCGGATACATCCTCCTTCTAATATCAGATGCTGGTGTTACTCCCCAATCTTTTAATTTATCAAGAATCTCTGAATCTTCAATGTAGGCCGGCAAATGTATGAAGGAAACCACATATTCTCTATCCTGCAAATGTCTTATTTTGCACATTTTTCCTTTTATCTTTAATTCATCATCCAAGTCTTTGCAATCCTCTTTACTCCTCAGTGTTATTTCATATTCCTTTGTTTGCCTAGGTCTTACTGCCAGTATCTTACCTCCTCCAATTCTTTCATTCACTGCTTTTATAATATCCTCCGCTCTTGCATCTCTCAACTCCACCATATCCACAATCACTGTTGCCTCTTTGGAGTACTTCTTTTTGTAATCCGTTCGTTTCTGTCCATCTCGTTGTCTTATTTCCCGCCCATTTTCTGTTTCGTCTCGTCTTTCTCCAGGCATATACACGTCTTCACCTTGTAATCTGTCCGTTCTTGAAGCCATAATCACTACAAAAACTTCCCAGACAGCACAATGCTGCTGGGAAGCTTAGCCACTAACAAAAAAACAAATCAAAAATAAGAAAAAACAACTGTCCACAAACCAAACAAATAAAAAACAAAACAGAGTGAGCCTTTCTCACCCACTGCAGCCGAACACTTCCTGTTTTACCAGCAACTCACTAGCGCCCCCAGGGTGGTATGGCCGTAAGCGAGGGCTGCTCCAAAAAGTGGGCTATTTAAAGATCAGCCTCCGTAAAAGCCAGCATATTATATAAATAGTGAAGAAAAGGCAAAAGCTTACAGCACCTGGTATTCCCAGGCGGTCTCCCATCCAAGTACTAAGCAGGCCCGACGCTGCTTAGCTTCCGAGATCAGACGAGATCGGGCGCTCTCAGCGCGGTATGGCCGTAAGCGAGGGCTGCTCCAAAAAGTGGGCTATTTAAAGATCAGCCTCCGTAAAAGCCAGCATATTATATAAATAGTGAAGAAAAGGCAAAAGCTTACAGCACCTGGTATTCCCAGGCGGTCTCCCATCCAAGTGTAACAATCGGCCTTATCAGCCGAGTTACAAGACTAAAATGGGATCAGATTTAACTGTGAGAGATGACTAGTGGTTAAAAGAATGAGACATAAAAGAAGATTGGTTTAAATAGATTTGGTTTATTTACAAGGTTCACATAAAAGACTTTAAAACAACACGATAAAACGAGGTAAACGCTGTTAAAAGAATACAGTTCATTTGTCCATACCCTAAAAACAGTCCAAGAATCCCAGTGTGTTGATAAGTCCAATGTGAGTGTCCACCGGTGTATATACAATCCACAGAAAGTGTAATCCAAAGTTTGCAGGTGGTGAATGGAAAGGTGAGCTCTAAAATTAGCAACTCCTCAATCCAACAGTTTGGTGACTGTCCTTTGTTTGTCATGCTGCTCTCTTATACAGTTGTACTTCCTGCTTCCTGTCATGTGTCTAGTCACATGGCAGGCCGACCATCCATTTTTTAAAGACACACACTCACTTAAAATGTTAAGAGTAATAAAATGGCCTAAAAAACATGTAAAACACTTAAAACTCTATAATACATTTAAATGATTGTAATAAATAGAGCGGTAAAACACGTCTTTCTAAAAGCCAGCATATTATATAAATAGTGAAGAAAAGGCAAAAGCTTACAGCACCTGGTATTCCCAGGCGGTCTCCCATCCAAGTACTAAGCAGGCCCGACGCTGCTTAGCTTCCGAGATCAGACGAGATCGGGCGCTCTCAGCGCGGTATGGCCGTAAGCGAGGGCTGCTCCAAAAAGTGGGCTATTTAAAGATCAGCCTCCGTAAAAGCCAGCATATTATATAAATAGTGAAGAAAAGGCAAAAGCTTACAGCACCTGGTAATCCCAGGCGGTCTCCCATCCAAGTGTAACAATCGGCCTTATCAGCCGAGTTACAAGACTAAAATGGGGTCAGATTTAACTGTGAGAGATGACTAGTGGTTAAAAGAATGAGACATAAAAGAAGATTGGTTTAAATAGATTTGGTTTATTTACAAGGTTCACATAAAAGACTTTAAAACAACACGATAAAACGAGGTAAACGCTGTTAAAAGAATACAGTTCATTTGTCCATACCCTAAAAACAGTCCAAGAATCCCAGTGTGTTGATAAGTCCAATGTGAGTGTCCACCGGTGTATATACAATCCACAGAAAGTGTAATCCAAAGTTTGCAGGTGGTGAATGGAAAGGTGAGCTCTAAAATTAGCAACTCCTCAATCCAACAGTTTGGTGACTGTCCTTTGTTTGTCATGCTGCTCTCTTATACAGTTGTACTTCCTGCTTCCTGTCATGTGTCTAGTCACATGGCAGGCCAACCATCCATTTTTTAAAGACACACACTCACTTAAAATGTTAAGAGTAATAAAATGGCCTAAAAAACATGTAAAACACTTAAAACTCTATAATACATTTAAATGATTGTAATAAATAGAGCGGTAAAACACGTCTTTCTAAAAGCCAGCATATTATATAAATAGTGAAGAAAAGGCAAAAGCTTACAGCACCTGGTATTCCCAGGCGGTCTCCCATCCAAGTACTAAGCAGGCCGGACGCTGCTTAGCTTCCGAGATCAGACGAGATCGGGCGCTCTCAGCGCGGTATGGCCGTAAGCGAGGGCTGCTCCAAAAAGTGGGCTATTTAAAGATCAGCCTCCGTAAAAGCCAGCATATTATATAAATAGTGAAGAAAAGGCAAAAGCTTACAGCACCTGGTATTCCCAGGCGGTCTCCCATCCAAGTACTAAGCAGGCCCGACGCTGCTTAGCTTCCGAGATCAGACGAGATCGGGCGCTCTCAGCGCGGTATGGCCGTAAGCGAGGGCTGCTCCAAAAAGTGGGCTATTTAAAGATCAGCCTCCGTAAAAGCCAGCATATTATATAAATAGTGAAGAAAAGGCAAAAGCTTACAGCACCTGGTATTCCCAGGCGGTCTCCCATCCAAGTGTAACAATCGGCCTTATCAGCCGAGTTACAAGACTAAAATGGGATCAGATTTAACTGTGAGAGATGACTAGTGGTTAAAAGAATGAGACATAAAAGAAGATTGGTTTAAATAGATTTGGTTTATTTACAAGGTTCACATAAAAGACTTTAAAACAACACGATAAAACGAGGTAAACGCTGTTAAAAGAATACAGTTCATTTGTCCATACCCTAAAAACAGTCCAAGAATCCCAGTGTGTTGATAAGTCCAATGTGAGTGTCCACCGGTGTATATACAATCCACAGAAAGTGTAATCCAAAGTTTGCAGGTGGTGAATGGAAAGGTGAGCTCTAAAATTAGCAACTCCTCAATCCAACAGTTTGGTGACTGTCCTTTGTTTGTCATGCTGCTCTCTTATACAGTTGTACTTCCTGCTTCCTGTCATGTGTCTAGTCACATGGCAGGCCAACCATCCATTTTTTAAAGACACACACTCACTTAAAATGTTAAGAGTAATAAAATGGCCTAAAAAACATGTAAAACACTTAAAACTCTATAATACATTTAAATGATTGTAATAAATAGAGCGGTAAAACACGTCTTTCTAAAAGCCAGCATATTATATAAATAGTGAAGAAAAGGCAAAAGCTTACAGCACCTGGTATTCCCAGGCGGTCTCCCATCCAAGTACTAAGCAGGCCCGACGCTGCTTAGCTTCCGAGATCAGACGAGATCGGGCGCTCTCAGCGCGGTATGGCCGTAAGCGAGGGCTGCTCCAAAAAGTGGGCTATTTAAAGATCAGCCTCCGTAAAAGCCAGCATATTATATAAATAGTGAAGAAAAGGCAAAAGCTTACAGCACCTGGTATTCCCAGGCGGTCTCCCATCCAAGTGTAACAATCGGCCTTATCAGCCGAGTTACAAGACTAAAATGGGATCAGATTTAACTGTGAGAGATGACTAGTGGTTAAAAGAATGAGACATAAAAGAAGATTGGTTTAAATAGATTTGGTTTATTTACAAGGTTCACATAAAAGACTTTAAAACAACACGATAAAACGAGGTAAACGCTGTTAAAAGAATACAGTTCATTTGTCCATACCCTAAAAACAGTCCAAGAATCCCAGTGTGTTGATAAGTCCAATGTGAGTGTCCACCGGTGTATATACAATCCACAGAAAGTGTAATCCAAAGTTTGCAGGTGGTGAATGGAAAGGTGAGCTCTAAAATTAGCAACTCCTCAATCCAACAGTTTGGTGACTGTCCTTTGTTTGTCATGCTGCTCTCTTATACAGTTGTACTTCCTGCTTCCTGTCATGTGTCTAGTCACATGGCAGGCCAACCATCCATTTTTTAAAGACACACACTCACTTAAAATGTTAAGAGTAATAAAATGGCCTAAAAAACATGTAAAACACTTAAAACTCTATAATACATTTAAATGATTGTAATAAATAGAGCGGTAAAACACGTCTTTCTAAAAGCCAGCATATTATATAAATAGTGAAGAAAAGGCAAAAGCTTACAGCACCTGGTATTCCCAGGCGGTCTCCCATCCAAGTACTAAGCAGGCCCGACGCTGCTTAGCTTCCGAGATCAGACGAGATCGGGCGCTCTCAGCGCGGTATGGCCGTAAGCGAGGGCTGCTCCAAAAAGTGGGCTATTTAAAGATCAGCCTCCGTAAAAGCCAGCATATTATATAAATAGTGAAGAAAAGGCAAAAGCTTACAGCACCTGGTAATCCCAGGCGGTCTCCCATCCAAGTGTAACAATCGGCCTTATCAGCCGAGTTACAAGACTAAAATGGGGTCAGATTTAACTGTGAGAGATGACTAGTGGTTAAAAGAATGAGACATAAAAGAAGATTGGTTTAAATAGATTTGGTTTATTTACAAGGTTCACATAAAAGACTTTAAAACAACACGATAAAACGAGGTAAACGCTGTTAAAAGAATACAGTTCATTTGTCCATACCCTAAAAACAGTCCAAGAATCCCAGTGTGTTGATAAGTCCAATGTGAGTGTCCACCGGTGTATATACAATCCACAGAAAGTGTAATCCAAAGTTTGCAGGTGGTGAATGGAAAGGTGAGCTCTAAAATTAGCAACTCCTCAATCCAACAGTTTGGTGACTGTCCTTTGTTTGTCATGCTGCTCTCTTATACAGTTGTACTTCCTGCTTCCTGTCATGTGTCTAGTCACATGGCAGGCCAACCATCCATTTTTTAAAGACACACACTCACTTAAAATGTTAAGAGTAATAAAATGGCCTAAAAAACATGTAAAACACTTAAAACTCTATAATACATTTAAATGATTGTAATAAATAGAGCGGTAAAACACGTCTTTCTAAAAGCCAGCATATTATATAAATAGTGAAGAAAAGGCAAAAGCTTACAGCACCTGGTATTCCCAGGCGGTCTCCCATCCAAGTACTAAGCAGGCCCGACGCTGCTTAGCTTCCGAGATCAGACGAGATCGGGCGCTCTCAGCGCGGTATGGCCGTAAGCGAGGGCTGCTCCAAAAAGTGGGCTATTTAAAGATCAGCCTCCGTAAAAGCCAGCATATTATATAAATAGTGAAGAAAAGGCAAAAGCTTACAGCACCTGGTATTCCCAGGCGGTCTCCCATCCAAGTACTAAGCAGGCCCGACGCTGCTTAGCTTCCGAGATCAGACGAGATCGGGCGCTCTCAGCGCGGTATGGCCGTAAGCGAGGGCTGCTCCAAAAAGTGGGCTATTTAAAGATCAGCCTCCGTAAAAGCCAGCATATTATATAAATAGTGAAGAAAAGGCAAAAGCTTACAGCACCTGGTATTCCCAGGCGGTCTCCCATCCAAGTGTAACAATCGGCCTTATCAGCCGAGTTACAAGACTAAAATGGGATCAGATTTAACTGTGAGAGATGACTAGTGGTTAAAAGAATGAGACATAAAAGAAGATTGGTTTAAATAGATTTGGTTTATTTACAAGGTTCACATAAAAGACTTTAAAACAACACGATAAAACGAGGTAAACGCTGTTAAAAGAATACAGTTCATTTGTCCATACCCTAAAAACAGTCCAAGAATCCCAGTGTGTTGATAAGTCCAATGTGAGTGTCCACCGGTGTATATACAATCCACAGAAAGTGTAATCCAAAGTTTGCAGGTGGTGAATGGAAAGGTGAGCTCTAAAATTAGCAACTCCTCAATCCAACAGTTTGGTGACTGTCCTTTGTTTGTCATGCTGCTCTCTTATACAGTTGTACTTCCTGCTTCCTGTCATGTGTCTAGTCACATGGCAGGCCAACCATCCATTTTTTAAAGACACACACTCACTTAAAATGTTAAGAGTAATAAAATGGCCTAAAAAACATGTAAAACACTTAAAACTCTATAATACATTTAAATGATTGTAATAAATAGAGCGGTAAAACACGTCTTTCTAAAAGCCAGCATATTATATAAATAGTGAAGAAAAGGCAAAAGCTTACAGCACCTGGTATTCCCAGGCGGTCTCCCATCCAAGTACTAAGCAGGCCCGACGCTGCTTAGCTTCCGAGATCAGACGAGATCGGGCGCTCTCAGCGCGGTATGGCCGTAAGCGAGGGCTGCTCCAAAAAGTGGGCTATTTAAAGATCAGCCTCCGTAAAAGCCAGCATATTATATAAATAGTGAAGAAAAGGCAAAAGCTTACAGCACCTGGTATTCCCAGGCGGTCTCCCATCCAAGTGTAACAATCGGCCTTATCAGCCGAGTTACAAGACTAAAATGGGGTCAGATTTAACTGTGAGAGATGACTAGTGGTTAAAAGAATGAGACATAAAAGAAGATTGGTTTAAATAGATTTGGTTTATTTACAAGGTTCACATAAAAGACTTTAAAACAACACGATAAAACGAGGTAAACGCTGTTAAAAGAATACAGTTCATTTGTCCATACCCTAAAAACAGTCCAAGAATCCCAGTGTGTTGATAAGTCCAATGTGAGTGTCCACCGGTGTATATACAATCCACAGAAAGTGTAATCCAAAGTTTGCAGGTGGTGAATGGAAAGGTGAGCTCTAAAATTAGCAACTCCTCAATCCAACAGTTTGGTGACTGTCCTTTGTTTGTCATGCTGCTCTCTTATACAGTTGTACTTCCTGCTTCCTGTCATGTGTCTAGTCACATGGCAGGCCAACCATCCATTTTTTAAAGACACACACTCACTTAAAATGTTAAGAGTAATAAAATGGCCTAAAAAACATGTAAAACACTTAAAACTCTATAATACATTTAAATGATTGTAATAAATAGAGCGGTAAAACACGTCTTTCTAAAAGCCAGCATATTATATAAATAGTGAAGAAAAGGCAAAAGCTTACAGCACCTGGTATTCCCAGGCGGTCTCCCATCCAAGTACTAAGCAGGCCCGACGCTGCTTAGCTTCCGAGATCAGACGAGATCGGGCGCTCTTTTTTTTTTTTTTTTTTTTTTTTTTTTTTATTTATTTAAAACATGTTAATACATTTTAAAAACAGTCTGAATCACATTCTGGCAACAATACATTAAATCGAAACCATGTCATTTCAATAAATGGGTTATCATTTACAAAAATTTTGACAAAAACATCTTTCTCTTCATTCATATTACAGTAATCAAACAAAACATTTAAAATAAAACACATCTTCACCTTAAAAAGTTTGCACACAGGTATTTTTGTTTTCTTTTGTTTGACAAAATTTCTTCTGCTCCAAATTACAAATCTAGCAATGGTTAATATCAAATTTAAAAAACACACATTCTTAAAATTACCTTTAGAACCAAATAAAAACATTGTTTCCCATTCTTCATCAATACATCTTTGTTCTACTCCCAATTTACTTGTCATTTCTTTTAATTTTTTTATAAAACATTTTAACCCTGTGCATTTAAAAAAAATATGTATCAATCCTTCATCTTCCCTATTACATACCTTGCATATTGCATCACTTGCCATTCCAAATTTACACAGTCTCATTTCACTTAATAAACAATTATGTCTTAAAATATAATCAAAGTTTTCTAAAATTGGACTTTTCCACCAAGCTCTTAGATTTTTCCATATTTTCTTAGTTTCCATACTTGGGTACAATCTTTGCCAATATCCTTCTGCTTTTGGTGTGATAAAAACATCTTCACATAAACAAGAATAAAACATCTTTAAAATACCATCTTTAAAAGCATGCTGTTTGTCATTACTTTTAAAATCAATCATCATTCCATCATTACCTTTTGTTTCTTCTGTACCTTCTATAATATTTATCCATTCTTCCGGTATTACTTCTTTCATTTGTTTGTATTGTTTTTCTAAGACTGTTTTAGTTTCATTGTCATAATTTTCTACAATTGCGTCTCTTATTACTTGCACCGGTACAAAACCAGGTATCACTTCATACAAAATATCTTTTATTTGCTTTATCCCCGCATAAAACCATTTTTTATAAAAAATGGTATCATTTCCCTTTTTAATTTGATTATTTAAAAACAACGGTTGTCTTAAAATCTCTTCCCTGGTAAAAGACGTACAAACAACATGCTTTCTAAAATCACCCCATGCTTTTACAACCTCTTTATAAAACTCTGGTATTCCGTTCATCATGTTTTCTTTTAGCTTCATCCATAAAACATCATCTCCCATTTTTCCACATTTATTTAAAAAATAGTTCATTACACCCTTCCACGCATATTTCCCATGTTTCCAGTATTTATTAACAGTTTTTATTCTTATACTTTTCATTCTTATTAATGGATCTATTAGTCCCAACCCTCCTTCCTCCACCTTTCCAATTAGAGTGTCATAAGCAATTTTCGATGGTTTCCCCTCCCATAAAAAGTTTAAAACAATAGATTTGATTTTTTTATACACCCATATAGGCAAACTCACAGAACCCAATACATACCACATTTTTGATAAAAACAAAGAATTAATAACTAAAACCTTCCCTTTTAAAAATAATCCTCTTAATTTCCAGAAATTTAATCTCTTCTCCATTCCTTTTAAAACCTCCTCCCATACCACTTCTCTTATTTCATTTTCATTTTCTCCAACCCTTATACCTAAAATTTTCATACTCTTCTTTTCTTCCTTAAATTGCATTTTATTCAGCAGATCATTCGGTAATCCAATTTTCATGTATGTAGTTTTTTCTTTATTAACTTTTGCCCCTGTTCCTTTACAATATCTTTCTAAAACTTCCATTGCTTTATCCATACTTTTAATATCTTTTACAAACAATGTCGTGTCATCTGCATATTGAAATATTTTTTGTTCTGATTCTTCTCCTTTTATGCGTATTCCTTTTATGTTCTTTTCCTGGTCTACTGCCAGTCCTAAAGCTTCAGATACTAAAGTGTATAATAATGCTGACATAGGACAACCTTGTCTGATTGATCTCGTTATTTTAAAATCTTTAGTTAAAAAACCATTCACTTTTACACAACTACTTATATCTGTATATAAACATTTTATCCATTTTAAAAAATTCTCCCCAAAACCAAATCTCTCCATCACATGTATCAAGTATTTGTGTTCAACTCTATCAAAAGCCTTTTCTAAATCCACACTTATTATATATCCTGTTTCTTTCTCCTCCTTCATGTACCATATCATATCTCTTATATTGTTAATGACATCAGTAATATCTCTTTTTAGAACAGCATATGCTTGATTTGTAGTAATTATATTTGGTACTACTATTTTCAATCGATTGGCTAAAATTTTGGCTAATATTTTATAATCTGTATTCAACATGCTTAGTGGTCTGTAGTTTTTCAGGTCTCTCTTATCACCTTTTTTCTTGTAAATTATTTTCACCATACCTTTCTTCATACTATTCGATAAATTCCCTTTTTTAAAATTATCTATAAATATTTCATTTAAAATTGGACATAACACATCTTTAAAAACCTTATAAAATTCAGCTGTTAATCCATCTATTCCTGGACTTTTACCATTTTTCAGTTGATCAATTGCAATTCCTATTTCTAATTCCGTAATCTCACTCTCACACATTTCTTTGTCTCCCTCATTAACTTTAACCTGTATTTTACTTAATACAAATTCCTCATCTTCTAAAACTATCTCATTTTTGGTAAATAAATGCTTATAGAATTCTCTGACTTCTTCCAAAATTCCTGTTTTATCTTCTACAATCCTCGCATCTTCTGTTTTAATACTTTTTATTATATCTGCTCTCTGTCTTGTTTTTTCTAATTCATAAAAATATTTCGTACTTCTTTCTCCTTCTACAATGTCTTTCGCCCTACTTCTTATTATTGCTCCTTTACACTTCTCTTCTTCTATTTTCTTTAATTCTTCCTGTAATTCTATTATCTTATCAATATTTTCATCATGCTCATTTACTTTCCTCATTTCTTCATCCCACTCTTTTTTGATCTTATTTTCTTTCATCTTTTTGACTTTTTGCCATTTTTTTGAATATTCCATTGAGAATTTTTTTATTCTTTTTTTTAGAATGTCCCACCAAAACCCTTTTTCCATTTCATACATTTCCTCATTTACACTATTAATTATTATACTTTCTATTTCCATTCTGTATATTTCATTTTTTAGAAGTTCTGCATTTAATATCCACACCCCTGGTCCTTTATCAGCCTCATTAAAATTCATCAATATCCATAAAAAATCATGATCACTCTCACTATAATTTTTGTAAGACGCCTTAGTGACATAATATGCTTCCTTTTTCTTACATAAAAATAAGTCTATTCTACTTTGCTTTAGAACTCTGTCAACAATTTGTCTTCTTGAATATTCTCTTTTCATACCATTCCTCTCTCTCCACACATCCACCATATTATATTTCTCCATTATGTTATGTAGTTCATTCCTCCCTCTATCTCTTCTAAATCCCATTGAATCATCTACATCAATTCTCTGTATTACAGTGTTAAAATCACCTAACACCATAATGTTGTCATGTTTTTCTATTAACTCATTCATATCCCTGTAAAAATTAAATTTATCTCTTTCATCATTTGGTGCATGTATATTACACACTTTCATTTCTTTTCCATTACACACAAATTTAACAATTATTATTCTTCCCTTTGTGTCTTTATAATCTATATTTACTTCTTCAAATACTCCTTTTCTTATTAAAATAGCTACCCCTCTCTTCCTTTCCATATCACAGTTACTATATATTTCTCCGTTCCATAATTTTCTAATTTCATCACTTATTTTATCTTCCCATTTCGTTTCTTGTAAACATAGCACATCACATTTTTTGGTCAGACACATTAATCTTTCAAACTTTTGACATTTGGATAATCCTCTAGCATTCAGCGATACAATTGATATAGAGCTCATTAAAGAAAAGATTGGAAAAACCAAAACCCACCATTCAATCCGTTTCATTGTCTTTCAAAAAAGTATTTTTTACTTCACCCATTTCAGCTTTCCTCCTCTCCAGTCTTTCCTTTTGCTCTTCTCTTCTTATCTTCTGCCTTTTAAGAACCTGTTGAATGTCTAAGCCATCTTTTCTTGTTTTTACACATCTATTCAGTCTTTCTTTTCCTTTGTTTTCCATTCCACGAATTTCCCCCCCATTGTCTGCTCCTCTTACCTCAGTCAGTGTCTTTATTCCCTTATCCTCAGCTTTTTCTTTTTCTTGTCCTTTTTCGTAGTCCAGTTCATTAGTGTCCACATCGTCCTGTTCCTTAGAAAATCCTTCTTTAATCAAATTTATATCCTCTTTGTTCGCTCCTCCTCCCATCTCCATTCCTTGTTCTTCATCTTCCTTCTTTTCTTTATTCTCATCTATGTTGTTGTTCTCCTCTTCCTCGTCATCTTGTTTCTCGTCCTCTCCTTGCGTCTGCCTTTGTGAGTCATTTAACCTCTCAATTGTTGTAACTCCCATTACCTCTTGTATTTCCATACCTGGATCTTCATTTTCCTCGTCTTCTATCTCGCATCTGCATCTTAACATTGTCTTTTGGCAGCCTTGGCACCGCGGGACTTTACAGTCTCGCGCATAATGCCCCTGCTCAAGACAATTTCTGCATGTGAATTGTGGGCAGTCCTTTTTTTCATGCTCCGGACTTACACAGATCCTGCATGTCTTCACTTGATTATCGTGAATCACTCTGAAGTACTGCACTCCTTCTTCAGTCCTGAAGCTTGTGTTGTATGGTAAAGACGTCACCTCTTGTGGAAACTTTACCCTCAAAAATCGTGTTCCGTCTGCCACCGTTGTCCCGGGATGATATCTTCTTCTTAGTGGTAGAATGGGAGTTACACCCCAATTGATTAGTTTTTGACTGATTTCCTCATCTTCAATATAGCTGGGCAGACTCAAGAAAGACACCATTCTTTCTGTTGCACACAATTTCCTTATCTCACATTCTTGTCCGTTTATCATTATTCCATTCAACAGCAAATCACAGTCCATCTCACTTTCCATAGTCATTTCAAAATCATAATTATTTTTTCTTCTCAGTCCGATCAATTTTCCCATTCCAACTTTCTCTTCAACTGCTTTAATTATCATTAGTATTGTTATATTTTCTATATCTTTAACAGTCATTGTTAATGTTGCTTCTTTCTTGTATTCCCTCTGATACCTTGTTTGTTTGCTTAATTTCTGTATCATTTGTTGTCGTTGAGATAAAACATTTCTTTTTTCTCCAACTTCTTTCTCAATTCCAATACCTTCAGTTGATTGTAGATCTCCTTTCCGTTCTTGTCCAGTTGTTTTTCTTTCTTGTTTCCTCCTTGAAACCACCGTCGCCCACGTTTCATTATTGTTTTCTCCATGTCTTTCATTTATATTCCTTTCAGTTATGTCTGCAACAAATCCTGGTTCCGCATTTCCCATCTCATGTTGTTTTACCAGTCCGTGTTCTTTGTCCATTAAATCCATATTTTGGTTGTCTCAAACCCCAAACAGAAAGACCTGTTTGGGGTTAAAAAAAACCTTCCTCAAAAAAAAACTCCTTCTAACTAAAAAACAAACAAAATAAATGTGAAAAAACACCCAGAAAATGGTGAGCCTATCTCACCTACTGCACACTACAAACTGCCAACTCACTTCCTGTTTGCTCTCTAGCGCCTCAGGTGGGGGTATGGCCGTAAGCGAGGGCTGCTCCAAAAAGTGGGCTATTTAAAGATCAGCCTCCGTAAAAGCCAGCATATTATATAAATAGTGAAGAAAAGGCAAAAGCTTACAGCACCTGGTATTCCCAGGCGGTCTCCCATCCAAGTACTAAGCAGGCCCGACGCTGCTTAGCTTCCGAGATCAGACGAGATCGGGCGCTCTCAGCGCGGTATGGCCGTAAGCGAGGGCTGCTCCAAAAAGTGGGCTATTTAAAGATCAGCCTCCGTAAAAGCCAGCATATTATATAAATAGTGAAGAAAAGGCAAAAGCTTACAGCACCTGGTATTCCCAGGCGGTCTCCCATCCAAGTGTAACAATCGGCCTTATCAGCCGAGTTACAAGACTAAAATGGGATCAGATTTAACTGTGAGAGATGACTAGTGGTTAAAAGAATGAGACATAAAAGAAGATTGGTTTAAATAGATTTGGTTTATTTACAAGGTTCACATAAAAGACTTTAAAACAACACGATAAAACGAGGTAAACGCTGTTAAAAGAATACAGTTCATTTGTCCATACCCTAAAAACAGTCCAAGAATCCCAGTGTGTTGATAAGTCCAATGTGAGTGTCCACCGGTGTATATACAATCCACAGAAAGTGTAATCCAAAGTTTGCAGGTGGTGAATGGAAAGGTGAGCTCTAAAATTAGCAACTCCTCAATCCAACAGTTTGGTGACTGTCCTTTGTTTGTCATGCTGCTCTCTTATACAGTTGTACTTCCTGCTTCCTGTCATGTGTCTAGTCACATGGCAGGCCAACCATCCATTTTTTAAAGACACACACTCACTTAAAATGTTAAGAGTAATAAAATGGCCTAAAAAACATGTAAAACACTTAAAACTCTATAATACATTTAAATGATTGTAATAAATAGAGCGGTAAAACACGTCTTTCTAAAAGCCAGCATATTATATAAATAGTGAAGAAAAGGCAAAAGCTTACAGCACCTGGTATTCCCAGGCGGTCTCCCATCCAAGTACTAAGCAGGCCCGACGCTGCTTAGCTTCCGAGATCAGACGAGATCGGGCGCTCTCAGCGCGGTATGGCCGTAAGCGAGGGCTGCTCCAAAAAGTGGGCTATTTAAAGATCAGCCTCCGTAAAAGCCAGCATATTATATAAATAGTGAAGAAAAGGCAAAAGCTTACAGCACCTGGTATTCCCAGGCGGTCTCCCATCCAAGTGTAACAATCGGCCTTATCAGCCGAGTTACAAGACTAAAATGGGGTCAGATTTAACTGTGAGAGATGACTAGTGGTTAAAAGAATGAGACATAAAAGAAGATTGGTTTAAATAGATTTGGTTTATTTACAAGGTTCACATAAAAGACTTTAAAACAACACGATAAAACGAGGTAAACGCTGTTAAAAGAATACAGTTCATTTGTCCATACCCTAAAAACAGTCCAAGAATCCCAGTGTGTTGATAAGTCCAATGTGAGTGTCCACCGGTGTATATACAATCCACAGAAAGTGTAATCCAAAGTTTGCAGGTGGTGAATGGAAAGGTGAGCTCTAAAATTAGCAACTCCTCAATCCAACAGTTTGGTGACTGTCCTTTGTTTGTCATGCTGCTCTCTTATACAGTTGTACTTCCTGCTTCCTGTCATGTGTCTAGTCACATGGCAGGCCAACCATCCATTTTTTAAAGACACACACTCACTTAAAATGTTAAGAGTAATAAAATGGCCTAAAAAACATGTAAAACACTTAAAACTCTATAATACATTTAAATGATTGTAATAAATAGAGCGGTAAAACACGTCTTTCTAAAAGCCAGCATATTATATAAATAGTGAAGAAAAGGCAAAAGCTTACAGCACCTGGTATTCCCAGGCGGTCTCCCATCCAAGTACTAAGCAGGCCCGACGCTGCTTAGCTTCCGAGATCAGACGAGATCGGGCGCTCTCAGCGCGGTATGGCCGTAAGCGAGGGCTGCTCCAAAAAGTGGGCTATTTAAAGATCAGCCTCCGTAAAAGCCAGCATATTATATAAATAGTGAAGAAAAGGCAAAAGCTTACAGCACCTGGTATTCCCAGGCGGTCTCCCATCCAAGTACTAAGCAGGCCCGACGCTGCTTAGCTTCCGAGATCAGACGAGATCGGGCGCTCTCAGCGCGGTATGGCCGTAAGTGAGGGCTGCTCCAAAAAGTGGGCTATTTAAAGATCAGCCTCCGTAAAAGCCAGCATATTATATAAATAGTGAAGAAAAGGCAAAAGCTTACAGCACCTGGTATTCCCAGGCGGTCTCCCATCCAAGTGTAACAATCGGCCTTATCAGCCGAGTTACAAGACTAAAATGGGATCAGATTTAACTGTGAGAGATGACTAGTGGTTAAAAGAATGAGACATAAAAGAAGATTGGTTTAAATAGATTTGGTTTATTTACAAGGTTCACATAAAAGACTTTAAAACAACACGATAAAACGAGGTAAACGCTGTTAAAAGAATACAGTTCATTTGTCCATACCCTAAAAACAGTCCAAGAATCCCAGTGTGTTGATAAGTCCAATGTGAGTGTCCACCGGTGTATATACAATCCACAGAAAGTGTAATCCAAAGTTTGCAGGTGGTGAATGGAAAGGTGAGCTCTAAAATTAGCAACTCCTCAATCCAACAGTTTGGTGACTGTCCTTTGTTTGTCATGCTGCTCTCTTATACAGTTGTACTTCCTGCTTCCTGTCATGTGTCTAGTCACATGGCAGGCCAACCATCCATTTTTTAAAGACACACACTCACTTAAAATGTTAAGAGTAATAAAATGGCCTAAAAAACATGTAAAACACTTAAAACTCTATAATACATTTAAATGATTGTAATAAATAGAGCGGTAAAACACGTCTTTCTAAAAGCCAGCATATTATATAAATAGTGAAGAAAAGGCAAAAGCTTACAGCACCTGGTATTCCCAGGCGGTCTCCCATCCAAGTACTAAGCAGGCCCGACGCTGCTTAGCTTCCGAGATCAGACGAGATCGGGCGCTCTCAGCGCGGTATGGCCGTAAGCGAGGGCTGCTCCAAAAAGTGGGCTATTTAAAGATCAGCCTCCGTAAAAGCCAGCATATTATATAAATAGTGAAGAAAAGGCAAAAGCTTACAGCACCTGGTAATCCCAGGCGGTCTCCCATCCAAGTGTAACAATCGGCCTTATCAGCCGAGTTACAAGACTAAAATGGGGTCAGATTTAACTGTGAGAGATGACTAGTGGTTAAAAGAATGAGACATAAAAGAAGATTGGTTTAAATAGATTTGGTTTATTTACAAGGTTCACATAAAAGACTTTAAAACAACACGATAAAACGAGGTAAACGCTGTTAAAAGAATACAGTTCATTTGTCCATACCCTAAAAACAGTCCAAGAATCCCAGTGTGTTGATAAGTCCAATGTGAGTGTCCACCGGTGTATATACAATCCACAGAAAGTGTAATCCAAAGTTTGCAGGTGGTGAATGGAAAGGTGAGCTCTAAAATTAGCAACTCCTCAATCCAACAGTTTGGTGACTGTCCTTTGTTTGTCATGCTGCTCTCTTATACAGTTGTACTTCCTGCTTCCTGTCATGTGTCTAGTCACATGGCAGGCCAACCATCCATTTTTTAAAGACACACACTCACTTAAAATGTTAAGAGTAATAAAATGGCCTAAAAAACATGTAAAACACTTAAAACTCTATAATACATTTAAATGATTGTAATAAATAGAGCGGTAAAACACGTCTTTCTAAAAGCCAGCATATTATATAAATAGTGAAGAAAAGGCAAAAGCTTACAGCACCTGGTATTCCCAGGCGGTCTCCCATCCAAGTACTAAGCAGGCCCGACGCTGCTTAGCTTCCGAGATCAGACGAGATCGGGCGCTCTCAGCGCGGTATGGCCGTAAGCGAGGGCTGCTCCAAAAAGTGGGCTATTTAAAGATCAGCCTCCGTAAAAGCCAGCATATTATATAAATAGTGAAGAAAAGGCAAAAGCTTACAGCACCTGGTATTCCCAGGCGGTCTCCCATCCAAGTACTAAGCAGGCCCGACGCTGCTTAGCTTCCGAGATCAGACGAGATCGGGCGCTCTCAGCGCGGTATGGCCGTAAGTGAGGGCTGCTCCAAAAAGTGGGCTATTTAAAGATCAGCCTCCGTAAAAGCCAGCATATTATATAAATAGTGAAGAAAAGGCAAAAGCTTACAGCACCTGGTATTCCCAGGCGGTCTCCCATCCAAGTGTAACAATCGGCCTTATCAGCCGAGTTACAAGACTAAAATGGGATCAGATTTAACTGTGAGAGATGACTAGTGGTTAAAAGAATGAGACATAAAAGAAGATTGGTTTAAATAGATTTGGTTTATTTACAAGGTTCACATAAAAGACTTTAAAACAACACGATAAAACGAGGTAAACGCTGTTAAAAGAATACAGTTCATTTGTCCATACCCTAAAAACAGTCCAAGAATCCCAGTGTGTTGATAAGTCCAATGTGAGTGTCCACCGGTGTATATACAATCCACAGAAAGTGTAATCCAAAGTTTGCAGGTGGTGAATGGAAAGGTGAGCTCTAAAATTAGCAACTCCTCAATCCAACAGTTTGGTGACTGTCCTTTGTTTGTCATGCTGCTCTCTTATACAGTTGTACTTCCTGCTTCCTGTCATGTGTCTAGTCACATGGCAGGCCAACCATCCATTTTTTAAAGACACACACTCACTTAAAATGTTAAGAGTAATAAAATGGCCTAAAAAACATGTAAAACACTTAAAACTCTATAATACATTTAAATGATTGTAATAAATAGAGCGGTAAAACACGTCTTTCTAAAAGCCAGCATATTATATAAATAGTGAAGAAAAGGCAAAAGCTTACAGCACCTGGTATTCCCAGGCGGTCTCCCATCCAAGTACTAAGCAGGCCCGACGCTGCTTAGCTTCCGAGATCAGACGAGATCGGGCGCTCTCAGCGCGGTATGGCCGTAAGCGAGGGCTGCTCCAAAAAGTGGGCTATTTAAAGATCAGCCTCCGTAAAAGCCAGCATATTATATAAATAGTGAAGAAAAGGCAAAAGCTTACAGCACCTGGTAATCCCAGGCGGTCTCCCATCCAAGTGTAACAATCGGCCTTATCAGCCGAGTTACAAGACTAAAATGGGGTCAGATTTAACTGTGAGAGATGACTAGTGGTTAAAAGAATGAGACATAAAAGAAGATTGGTTTAAATAGATTTGGTTTATTTACAAGGTTCACATAAAAGACTTTAAAACAACACGATAAAACGAGGTAAACGCTGTTAAAAGAATACAGTTCATTTGTCCATACCCTAAAAACAGTCCAAGAATCCCAGTGTGTTGATAAGTCCAATGTGAGTGTCCACCGGTGTATATACAATCCACAGAAAGTGTAATCCAAAGTTTGCAGGTGGTGAATGGAAAGGTGAGCTCTAAAATTAGCAACTCCTCAATCCAACAGTTTGGTGACTGTCCTTTGTTTGTCATGCTGCTCTCTTATACAGTTGTACTTCCTGCTTCCTGTCATGTGTCTAGTCACATGGCAGGCCAACCATCCATTTTTTAAAGACACACACTCACTTAAAATGTTAAGAGTAATAAAATGGCCTAAAAAACATGTAAAACACTTAAAACTCTATAATACATTTAAATGATTGTAATAAATAGAGCGGTAAAACACGTCTTTCTAAAAGCCAGCATATTATATAAATAGTGAAGAAAAGGCAAAAGCTTACAGCACCTGGTATTCCCAGGCGGTCTCCCATCCAAGTACTAAGCAGGCCCGACGCTGCTTAGCTTCCGAGATCAGACGAGATCGGGCGCTCTCAGCGCGGTATGGCCGTAAGCGAGGGCTGCTCCAAAAAGTGGGCTATTTAAAGATCAGCCTCCGTAAAAGCCAGCATATTATATAAATAGTGAAGAAAAGGCAAAAGCTTACAGCACCTGGTATTCCCAGGCGGTCTCCCATCCAAGTACTAAGCAGGCCCGATGCAGCTTAGCTTCCGAGATCAGACGAGATCGGGCGCTCTCAGCGCGGTATGGCCGTAAGCGAGGGCTGCTCCAAAAAGTGGGCTATTTAAAGATCAGCCTCCGTAAAAGCCAGCATATTATATAAATAGTGAAGAAAAGGCAAAAGCTTACAGCACCTGGTATTCCCAGGCGGTCTCCCATCCAAGTGTAACAATCGGCCTTATCAGCCGAGTTACAAGACTAAAATGGGATCAGATTTAACTGTGAGAGATGACTAGTGGTTAAAAGAATGAGACATAAAAGAAGATTGGTTTAAATAGATTTGGTTTATTTACAAGGTTCACATAAAAGACTTTAAAACAACACGATAAAACGAGGTAAACGCTGTTAAAAGAATACAGTTCATTTGTCCATACCCTAAAAACAGTCCAAGAATCCCAGTGTGTTGATAAGTCCAATGTGAGTGTCCACCGGTGTATATACAATCCACAGAAAGTGTAATCCAAAGTTTGCAGGTGGTGAATGGAAAGGTGAGCTCTAAAATTAGCAACTCCTCAATCCAACAGTTTGGTGACTGTCCTTTGTTTGTCATGCTGCTCTCTTATACAGTTGTACTTCCTGCTTCCTGTCATGTGTCTAGTCACATGGCAGGCCAACCATCCATTTTTTAAAGACACACACTCACTTAAAATGTTAAGAGTAATAAAATGGCCTAAAAAACATGTAAAACACTTAAAACTCTATAATACATTTAAATGATTGTAATAAATAGAGCGGTAAAACACGTCTTTCTAAAAGCCAGCATATTATATAAATAGTGAAGAAAAGGCAAAAGCTTACAGCACCTGGTATTCCCAGGCGGTCTCCCATCCAAGTACTAAGCAGGCCCGACGCTGCTTAGCTTCCGAGATCAGACGAGATCGGGCGCTCTCAGCGCGGTATGGCCGTAAGCGAGGGCTGCTCCAAAAAGTGGGCTATTTAAAGATCAGCCTCCGTAAAAGCCAGCATATTATATAAATAGTGAAGAAAAGGCAAAAGCTTACAGCACCTGGTAATCCCAGGCGGTCTCCCATCCAAGTGTAACAATCGGCCTTATCAGCCGAGTTACAAGACTAAAATGGGGTCAGATTTAACTGTGAGAGATGACTAGTGGTTAAAAGAATGAGACATAAAAGAAGATTGGTTTAAATAGATTTGGTTTATTTACAAGGTTCACATAAAAGACTTTAAAACAACACGATAAAACGAGGTAAACGCTGTTAAAAGAATACAGTTCATTTGTCCATACCCTAAAAACAGTCCAAGAATCCCAGTGTGTTGATAAGTCCAATGTGAGTGTCCACCGGTGTATATACAATCCACAGAAAGTGTAATCCAAAGTTTGCAGGTGGTGAATGGAAAGGTGAGCTCTAAAATTAGCAACTCCTCAATCCAACAGTTTGGTGACTGTCCTTTGTTTGTCATGCTGCTCTCTTATACAGTTGTACTTCCTGCTTCCTGTCATGTGTCTAGTCACATGGCAGGCCAACCATCCATTTTTTAAAGACACACACTCACTTAAAATGTTTAGAGTAATAAAATGGCCTAAAAAACATGTAAAACACTTAAAACTCTATAATACATTTAAATGATTGTAATAAATAGAGCGGTAAAACACGTCTTTCTAAAAGCCAGCATATTATATAAATAGTGAAGAAAAGGCAAAAGCTTACAGCACCTGGTATTCCCAGGCGGTCTCCCATCCAAGTACTAAGCAGGCCCGACGCTGCTTAGCTTCCGAGATTTTTTTTTTTTTTTTTTTTTTTTTTTTTTTAGACGAGATCGGGCGCACTTTTTTTTTTTTTTTTTTTTTTTCCTCCTTTATTTAAAAAATTAAAATTTTGTTACATTTCAGAGATTCACAAGTTTTCCTTAGGTGTTACAACATTTGTGTTTAACATATTTTACATATTTCCCCATAACCACTTTATTGTATGGTCTTTGAATTCAATCATAGGGTTTCCCTTCACCAATATTTCAATAAAAACCTCCTCCTTCTCATGTGATAAAAGATAGTTCTGTATCAAGTTTACAACAATATCCATCCTGTTTTTAAACATAATCCATACATCCACCTTTTTTCCATCATATTTTGCCATGTTCCTCCTTAACCAAATTACATATTTTGCCACTGTTACACATATATTAAAAACATACATTTTACAATCTTCCATACCAAATAGAAACATTTTTTCCCATTTCTTTTGTTCCTCCACATATTTCTTTCCCAAAAGCAGTTTTGCGATTTTTTTTAACTTTCTCATAAAATCTTCCAATTTTTCACAATAGAAAAACAAATGCCGTAAACCTTCCCCTTCTTTTCTGCATACTTTACATATATCATCTTGTTCAAGTCCTATTTTACACAGTCTCATTTCAGTTAAAATACAATTGTGTCTCAATAAGTAGTTAAAATTTTCTAAAACTGGTTCAATATACTTTAATCTTACATTTCCCCATATTTCCTTTTCATTCAAATCATCATACCTTTCTTTCCAGTAGCTGAGTGCTACTGGTTTCGTAAAAGCCCTTGACCTAAAAACCACATACAAATTTTTCACTGTACATTCTTTCAATTTGATTTTTTCCCCAGCAGTCTTTTTAAGATATACCTCCGGCAATTCATTCTCATCACCTGTCTCATTATTGTCAATTTTTTCAATCCATTCCTTTGGTATTGCTTTTTTCAACTCTTCATATTGTTTCTGTAATCTTGTTTTATACACTCTTTTAAAATCATCCGCCACAGCATCCACAATAACTTGTAATGGTAAATATCCTTTTATCACTTCATATAATACATCTTTTACCTGTCTTATGCCTCCATCCCACCATTCCTTATAGTATACTACATTCCCCTCATTTACAATATTTGGGTTTAAGAAAAGAGGCTGTTCTAAAATCTGAGCTCTTCCTTTTGGTAAAATCTGTACATTTTCTAAAAATTCACCCCATGTCTCTAAAACCTCCATATAAAACCTTGGTATTCCTGCTGTCATCCAATTTTTAACCTTCATCCATAAAACATTACACCCCATTTTAAAAAGACCACATTTTTCCAGAAAGTATTCCATCACACATTTCCAAATTACTTCCTTCCTTGTTTCCAAAAAATGTTGAACATTTTTAATTCTTAAAGATTTCATTCTTAAAAAAGTGTCTAAAAGCCCCAAACCTCCTTCCTTAATATCTCCAATCAATGTTTGATATGCAATCTTGGCTCTCCCCTTTCCCCATAAAAACTTTAAAACCCCTTCTTTGATTTTCTTATAATACCCTTGAGGCAATGGGGTTACTGCCAACACATACCAAACTTTAGAAAGCAATAAAGCATTAATAATTAAAACTTTCCCCTTCAAAGTCAAATTTCTGGTCTGCCAAAATCTTAATCTTTTCTCAATTCCAATTAAAACTCCCTCCCAATTCAAATTATCTGTCTTATTAAAATCCATCCCTACCCAAATTCCTAAAATTTTAATCATCTCCTTTTCTTCTTTGAATGGTATGTGTTGTGATATTTCTTGTACATTTCCAATCCTCATACACACACTTTTCCCCACGTTCACTTTTGCTCCTGAACCATTACAATAGCGCTCTAAGATCCCCATTGCCTCTTTAATACTCTGAATATCTTCAACCAACAAAGTAGTATCGTCCGCGTATTGATACACCGGTTCTCTTTTTTCATTTTTCTCAATTTGTATTGCTTTTATGTTTCTGTCTGCCTTTATAGCCAAACCTAAAGGTTCAGCTACCAGCGTGTATAATAAGGCAGACAATGGACATCCTTGTCTTATCGACCTTGTTGGCTGAAAACATTCAGTTAAAAAACCATTACATTTTATACAAGTTAAAACATCCTTATAAAAAATTCGTATCCATTTTCTAAATTTTTCCCCAAACCCGAAACCTTTAAGAACCTCCAATAAAAACTCATGTTCTACTCTGTCAAACGCCTTCTCCAGATCTAAGCTAATTAAAAACCCCCCTTTATCTTTCTCTTTCATATAATATATTGTGTCTCTTATACTTTTAACCACATCTGCTATGTCTTTTCCTTGCACCCCATATGCTTGTGTTGTTTTAATAATCTTGGGTAAAATACTTTTTAATCTATTGGCTAAAACCTTTGCTAAAATTTTAAAATCTGTATTCAGCATTGTTATTGGTCTAAAATTCTTGAGATCTTTTGAATCACCTCTTCTTTTGTATATAATTTTTATCATTCCTATTTTCATTGTTTCACTCAATATCCCTTTCTTAAAAATTTCTTCATAAACCTCTTTTAAAATCGGTACTAATAGCTCTTTAAATTCCTTATAGAATTCATTTGTTAGACCGTCTACCCCTGGACTTTTCCTTGTCGATAATTGTTGGATTGCAATCTCTATTTCTTCTGCTTTAATATCCTCATCACAGAATTTCTTGTCTTCTTTATTTACCTTTGTTTGGATTTGTTTTATTAAAAATTCTTCATCTTCTCTTTTTATTCCTTGTTTTTTAAACAAGTCCATATAAAATTGCCTAACTGTTTTTAAAATTCCTTCCGTTTCCGTCTCTAAATTGCCATCTTTGTTTAAAACCTCTTTTATTAGATCTGCTTTTTGTCTGTTTCTTTCCAGATTAAAGAAAAATTGTGTACATCTTTCTCCCTCTACGGCATACTTTGCTTTACTTCTTACTATTGCACCTTTACACTTTTCTTCTTCCATTAATTTTAGCTTATCTTGTAACATTACTATTTCCTCAATATTCCCTTTCCCCATCTTCTCCGCCTCTTTTCTTAGCTCATTTTCTAGCTTCTTCCTTAACAGTTGTTCTTTTTGTCTTTTGATTTTTTGAAAAAATTGACTATACTCCATTGAGCTTTTCTTTATCTCCCACTTAACATTATCCCACCAAATTACTTTATCTTCCTTATACATATCATTTTTTAGATTTCCTTCTACCACCTTTTTAATTCTGTCCTTAAAATCATCACTCTTTAAAACCTCCGCATTTAAAATCCATACCCCTCTTCCTCTTTCCACTTTTGTAAAATCTATTGTCAAATGCAATAAAGAATGATCACTCAACCCTACAACTTCATAAAATACATCCTTTATCATCCCTTCCATTTCCTTCATACATAGAACATAATCTATTCTACTTTGTTTTAGCTCTTTTAAAACCATCTGTCTTCTAGAAAAAGTTCTTCTTGTTCTGTTTCTTTCCCTCCAAACATCAATCAATTGGCAATCCTCCATCATCTTTTTCAATTCTTCTCTACCTTTATCTATTCTAAAAACCATGTTACTTGCCAAGTCTAATTCCGTAAAAACAGTATTAAAATCTCCAATCAAAATACCCTTTTCCCATATTCTTACATTGTCAGATATTTTACTAAAAAACCTTTTCTTTTCTTTCTCTTCATTTGGGGCGTGAATGTTATAAATAATTAAATTCTCTTCTCCTTTTTCTATTTTCACTGCTAAGCTTTTCCCCATTTTATCATCATATATCACTTGTTCTTTTCCTCCTATTCTTCTACTGGTTAAAATAGCTACACCACTTCCCACATTTTCTTCTCCATTATTAAAATACATATTCCCATCCCATTTTGTTTGGAACCTTTTCATACTTTCATTTTTCCAATTTGTTTCTTGCAACACAATCACATCAATTCCTTTACATAATACACACATCATCTCAAATTTTTCCATATTCATCAAACCTCTAGCATTCCATGATATCAGTTTTAAAAACATTGAAAAAAGGTGAAAAAAAAATTGAGTAGATAATTAATGTGTAAAAGAATTAATAATATATTCAAAAAAAAGGGGGGGGCTAATCTTCTTCCTCCTCCTCCTCCTCCATTAACACCTGAAAACTATTGACCCATTTAGAATTTTCTGCATCCTTATTCTGTTCTTTTCTTCTCTTTCTCTTTGCACCTTCAATATTGGGTTTTACCTTAATAGTCCTTCTTCTTACTACTTCTTTTCCGTCCCTCCATCTGTCTGTCTTTTCCAGTTCTTTATTTTCCTCCCATGCACCTATTGTTTGCTCTTCCTTGCTTTTTAGTTCTTGAATCTCCATTGCCTCTAAAGTTCTCTGTGTTAATTCCAGCGGTGTCCATATCTCTTCCCTCTCTCCTTTCTGAAAGGTCCCCAACTCCTCTTGGTTTTCTCTTTCTTTAATTTGCTCCAAGTCACCTTTTGTTTGCTCTTCCTTGCTTTTTGGTTCTTTATTCTCCATTGTCTCGAAAGTTCTCTGTGTTATTTCCAAAGGTGTCCATATATTTTCCATTTCCCCTTCCTGAGAGTTCTCAATTACCTCTTGATTTTCTACGTTGGCTTCTTTATTTGTTTCCTTTTCTGTCCCAGCCTCTTCCTCATTTTCCACTTCCTCAATTTCTGTTTCTTTCAACATTTGCCTTCCTTCATTGAAAATTTCTTCATTATGTAATACGTTCTCCCCCTCCATCCAACACTCGCATCTTACCAGCACTCTTCTGCAATCCGGGCACTTTATTGCCTCACAATCTCTTGCGAAGTGTCCTTGCTCCTCGCACTGAAAACACTTGAATTCCGGACAGTCTTTGAACATATGCCCTGGACTCATACACAACCGACAGGTTTTCACCTGCCGATCGTGTAAAATCCGGCAATATTGTGTTCCTTCCTCCGTGTTAAATTTTGTGCTATATGGGAGCGACACCACTTCCTTCGGGAATTTAACCCTTAGGTACCTCGTACCGTCTGCAATTTCTGTGCCCGGATACATCCTCCTTCTAATATCAGATGCTGGTGTTACTCCCCAATCTTTTAATTTATCAAGAATCTCTGAATCTTCAATGTAGGCCGGCAAATGTATGAAGGAAACCACATATTCTCTATCCTGCAAATGTCTTATTTTGCACATTTTTCCTTTTATCTTTAATTCATCATCCAAGTCTTTGCAATCCTCTTTACTCCTCAGTGTTATTTCATATTCCTTTGTTTGCCTAGGTCTTACTGCCAGTATCTTACCTCCTCCAATTCTTTCATTCACTGCTTTTATAATATCCTCCGCTCTTGCATCTCTCAACTCCACCATATCCACAATCACTGTTGCCTCTTTGGAGTACTTCTTTTTGTAATCCGTTCGTTTCTGTCCATCTCGTTGTCTTATTTCCCGCCCATTTTCTGTTTCGTCTCGTCTTTCTCCAGGCATATACACGTCTTCACCTTGTAATCTGTCCGTTCTTGAAGCCATAATCACTACAAAAACTTCCCAGACAGCACAATGCTGCTGGGAAGCTTAGCCACTAACAAAAAAACAAATCAAAAATAAGAAAAAACAACTGTCCACAAACCAAACAAATAAAAAACAAAACAGAGTGAGCCTTTCTCACCCACTGCAGCCGAACACTTCCTGTTTTACCAGCAACTCACTAGCGCCCCCAGGGTGGTATGGCCGTAAGCGAGGGCTGCTCCAAAAAGTGGGCTATTTAAAGATCAGCCTCCGTAAAAGCCAGCATATTATATAAATAGTGAAGAAAAGGCAAAAGCTTACAGCACCTGGTATTCCCAGGCGGTCTCCCATCCAAGTACTAAGCAGGCCCGACGCTGCTTAGCTTCCGAGATCAGACGAGATCGGGCGCTCTCAGCGCGGTATGGCCGTAAGCGAGGGCTGCTCCAAAAAGTGGGCTATTTAAAGATCAGCCTCCGTAAAAGCCAGCATATTATATAAATAGTGAAGAAAAGGCAAAAGCTTACAGCACCTGGTATTCCCAGGCGGTCTCCCATCCAAGTGTAACAATCGGCCTTATCAGCCGAGTTACAAGACTAAAATGGGATCAGATTTAACTGTGAGAGATGACTAGTGGTTAAAAGAATGAGACATAAAAGAAGATTGGTTTAAATAGATTTGGTTTATTTACAAGGTTCACATAAAAGACTTTAAAACAACACGATAAAACGAGGTAAACGCTGTTAAAAGAATACAGTTCATTTGTCCATACCCTAAAAACAGTCCAAGAATCCCAGTGTGTTGATAAGTCCAATGTGAGTGTCCACCGGTGTATATACAATCCACAGAAAGTGTAATCCAAAGTTTGCAGGTGGTGAATGGAAAGGTGAGCTCTAAAATTAGCAACTCCTCAATCCAACAGTTTGGTGACTGTCCTTTGTTTGTCATGCTGCTCTCTTATACAGTTGTACTTCCTGCTTCCTGTCATGTGTCTAGTCACATGGCAGGCCGACCATCCATTTTTTAAAGACACACACTCACTTAAAATGTTAAGAGTAATAAAATGGCCTAAAAAACATGTAAAACACTTAAAACTCTATAATACATTTAAATGATTGTAATAAATAGAGCGGTAAAACACGTCTTTCTAAAAGCCAGCATATTATATAAATAGTGAAGAAAAGGCAAAAGCTTACAGCACCTGGTATTCCCAGGCGGTCTCCCATCCAAGTACTAAGCAGGCCCGACGCTGCTTAGCTTCCGAGATCAGACGAGATCGGGCGCTCTCAGCGCGGTATGGCCGTAAGCGAGGGCTGCTCCAAAAAGTGGGCTATTTAAAGATCAGCCTCCGTAAAAGCCAGCATATTATATAAATAGTGAAGAAAAGGCAAAAGCTTACAGCACCTGGTAATCCCAGGCGGTCTCCCATCCAAGTGTAACAATCGGCCTTATCAGCCGAGTTACAAGACTAAAATGGGGTCAGATTTAACTGTGAGAGATGACTAGTGGTTAAAAGAATGAGACATAAAAGAAGATTGGTTTAAATAGATTTGGTTTATTTACAAGGTTCACATAAAAGACTTTAAAACAACACGATAAAACGAGGTAAACGCTGTTAAAAGAATACAGTTCATTTGTCCATACCCTAAAAACAGTCCAAGAATCCCAGTGTGTTGATAAGTCCAATGTGAGTGTCCACCGGTGTATATACAATCCACAGAAAGTGTAATCCAAAGTTTGCAGGTGGTGAATGGAAAGGTGAGCTCTAAAATTAGCAACTCCTCAATCCAACAGTTTGGTGACTGTCCTTTGTTTGTCATGCTGCTCTCTTATACAGTTGTACTTCCTGCTTCCTGTCATGTGTCTAGTCACATGGCAGGCCAACCATCCATTTTTTAAAGACACACACTCACTTAAAATGTTAAGAGTAATAAAATGGCCTAAAAAACATGTAAAACACTTAAAACTCTATAATACATTTAAATGATTGTAATAAATAGAGCGGTAAAACACGTCTTTCTAAAAGCCAGCATATTATATAAATAGTGAAGAAAAGGCAAAAGCTTACAGCACCTGGTATTCCCAGGCGGTCTCCCATCCAAGTACTAAGCAGGCCCGACGCTGCTTAGCTTCCGAGATCAGACGAGATCGGGCGCTCTCAGCGCGGTATGGCCGTAAGCGAGGGCTGCTCCAAAAAGTGGGCTATTTAAAGATCAGCCTCCGTAAAAGCCAGCATATTATATAAATAGTGAAGAAAAGGCAAAAGCTTACAGCACCTGGTAATCCCAGGCGGTCTCCCATCCAAGTGTAACAATCGGCCTTATCAGCCGAGTTACAAGACTAAAATGGGGTCAGATTTAACTGTGAGAGATGACTAGTGGTTAAAAGAATGAGACATAAAAGAAGATTGGTTTAAATAGATTTGGTTTATTTTAGGGCTGTCAAAATTAACGCGTTAATCGCGCGTTAACGCAAATTCATTTTAACGGCACTAATTTTATTAACGCGCGATTAACGCAGCGCGCTTTTCTGTTTGACCCACTACCTAGCCCATAGTTAAAGAAATGGATGCAGTGCTGCCAACCTAGCAAAAAGTGTCTAGCAACAATACATAAACACATAATTGGACAAACCTAATATAGTTTCTGAGGCTCTTCGGTTTTGCTGAACGTGCGCGAGGTCTCCCAATGAATGCGCGCGCACCTCCCTCTCTTCATATCTGCGTCTGCTCTGTTCAGCGAGCGGCAGTGGAGCAGCGCTTTCAGTTAAAACAGATGTTATGTTCATTCCAGTGCTTGAAGTGGGCCGGTACGCAGGTACTTCTGTATTTTATCCTTTTGCGTACACCGGCACTTCTGCCATATTTAATGAATGCAAGCGGAGTCGGGCTACGTTAGGATTGTTGCTGTGGGGTTGATGCGTAAAGCCACATACGAGTATGCACGCGAAAACGGCGTATTAAATGCACGTCAAACCCATGCATAATTGCATATCATATGTACGCCAAAGTTAATTTCAGCTTGTTAATAGCACGCCAAATAGAAACAGAAAGTCGTGCTAGTGCGCATTTGCATTTGCATGAGACCAGGCTCTCCAATCAGTACATTATAACCAAAACAATACATTTAAACATAAAAGAAGCAGGTTTTTGGGATCACATAACTTTAAATGGCTAAACTCCTAAAAAGTCAAAGGATCCTGAAGGCATTCAAACAGGAAGTTAAAAACAACGATAATAATGCAGGGAATAGTGACTTATGTCCAGATGCCGGTAAATGATTCTTTTCAGTGATTGAATCATGATCATAATTCAGGATTTTTTTTTCAGTTATTATTTCATATTACTTTGGTTGTCTGATAACAGAAATATTACATCAAAACAATGGAAACAGTTTTGTTGAGAACTTGGCTGCATCAAATGACAGTATGTGGGCACAGAGAGGCAAACAAATGTAATAATAAATGTAGATTTTGCATGTTCAGAAGAAGTGAGCTGCCCTGTCCTGCAAATAATGTAAACAGGCTTGTGTAAGTAAATTGCTCAGTGCAAAGAAAGAGAAGTAATGGGAACCTGGTGTTTCTATGTTCTTTTTTCATGTGTCTAATAGACATGAACAAGTTATTTGAAAAACATCTATGACATTTGAAACAAGTTAGTCTTCATGTCCAGTATGGTTTCACTGATAATAAACACATATTTGCTTAAAGCATCCATGCCAATGTTGATTAGAGTATTAAAAACTTTAAAAAGTGTTAATTTAAGGTACATTTAGAACAGATAAAAATGTGCGATTAATCGCGAGTTAACTCAAGACAACCATGCGATTAATCGCGATTAAAAAATTTAATCGATTGACAGCCCTAGTTTATTTACAAGGTTCACATAAAAGACTTTAAAACAACACGATAAAACGAGGTAAACGCTGTTAAAAGAATACAGTTCATTTGTCCATACCCTAAAAACAGTCCAAGAATCCCAGTGTGTTGATAAGTCCAATGTGAGTGTCCACCGGTGTATATACAATCCACAGAAAGTGTAATCCAAAGTTTGCAGGTGGTGAATGGAAAGGTGAGCTCTAAAATTAGCAACTCCTCAATCCAACAGTTTGGTGACTGTCCTTTGTTTGTCATGCTGCTCTCTTATACAGTTGTACTTCCTGCTTCCTGTCATGTGTCTAGTCACATGGCAGGCCAACCATCCATTTTTTAAAGACACACACTCACTTAAAATGTTAAGAGTAATAAAATGGCCTAAAAAACATGTAAAACACTTAAAACTCTATAATACATTTAAATGATTGTAATAAATAGAGCGGTAAAACACGTCTTTCTAAAAGCCAGCATATTATATAAATAGTGAAGAAAAGGCAAAAGCTTACAGCACCTGGTATTCCCAGGCGGTCTCCCATCCAAGTACTAAGCAGGCCCGACGCTGCTTAGCTTCCGAGATCAGACGAGATCGGGCGCTCTCAGCGCGGTATGGCCGTAAGCGAGGGCTGCTCCAAAAAGTGGGCTATTTAAAGATCAGCCTCCGTAAAAGCCAGCATATTATATAAATAGTGAAGAAAAGGCAAAAGCTTACAGCACCTGGTATTCCCAGGCGGTCTCCCATCCAAGTACTAAGCAGGCCCGACGCTGCTTAGCTTCCGAGATCAGACGAGATCGGGCGCTCTCAGCGCGGTATGGCCGTAAGCGAGGGCTGCTCCAAAAAGTGGGCTATTTAAAGATCAGCCTCCGTAAAAGCCAGCATATTATATAAATAGTGAAGAAAAGGCAAAAGCTTACAGCACCTGGTATTCCCAGGCGGTCTCCCATCCAAGTGTAACAATCGGCCTTATCAGCCGAGTTACAAGACTAAAATGGGATCAGATTTAACTGTGAGAGATGACTAGTGGTTAAAAGAATGAGACATAAAAGAAGATTGGTTTAAATAGATTTGGTTTATTTACAAGGTTCACATAAAAGACTTTAAAACAACACGATAAAACGAGGTAAACGCTGTTAAAAGAATACAGTTCATTTGTCCATACCCTAAAAACAGTCCAAGAATCCCAGTGTGTTGATAAGTCCAATGTGAGTGTCCACCGGTGTATATACAATCCACAGAAAGTGTAATCCAAAGTTTGCAGGTGGTGAATGGAAAGGTGAGCTCTAAAATTAGCAACTCCTCAATCCAACAGTTTGGTGACTGTCCTTTGTTTGTCATGCTGCTCTCTTATACAGTTGTACTTCCTGCTTCCTGTCATGTGTCTAGTCACATGGCAGGCCAACCATCCATTTTTTAAAGACACACACTCACTTAAAATGTTAAGAGTAATAAAATGGCCTAAAAAACATGTAAAACACTTAAAACTCTATAATACATTTAAATGATTGTAATAAATAGAGCGGTAAAACACGTCTTTCTAAAAGCCAGCATATTATATAAATAGTGAAGAAAAGGCAAAAGCTTACAGCACCTGGTATTCCCAGGCGGTCTCCCATCCAAGTACTAAGCAGGCCCGACGCTGCTTAGCTTCCGAGATCAGACGAGATCGGGCGCTCTCAGCGCGGTATGGCCGTAAGCGAGGGCTGCTCCAAAAAGTGGGCTATTTAAAGATCAGCCTCCGTAAAAGCCAGCATATTATATAAATAGTGAAGAAAAGGCAAAAGCTTACAGCACCTGGTAATCCCAGGCGGTCTCCCATCCAAGTGTAACAATCGGCCTTATCAGCCGAGTTACAAGACTAAAATGGGGTCAGATTTAACTGTGAGAGATGACTAGTGGTTAAAAGAATGAGACATAAAAGAAGATTGGTTTAAATAGATTTGGTTTATTTACAAGGTTCACATAAAAGACTTTAAAACAACACGATAAAACGAGGTAAACGCTGTTAAAAGAATACAGTTCATTTGTCCATACCCTAAAAACAGTCCAAGAATCCCAGTGTGTTGATAAGTCCAATGTGAGTGTCCACCGGTGTATATACAATCCACAGAAAGTGTAATCCAAAGTTTGCAGGTGGTGAATGGAAAGGTGAGCTCTAAAATTAGCAACTCCTCAATCCAACAGTTTGGTGACTGTCCTTTGTTTGTCATGCTGCTCTCTTATACAGTTGTACTTCCTGCTTCCTGTCATGTGTCTAGTCACATGGCAGGCCAACCATCCATTTTTTAAAGACACACACTCACTTAAAATGTTAAGAGTAATAAAATGGCCTAAAAAACATGTAAAACACTTAAAACTCTATAATACATTTAAATGATTGTAATAAATAGAGCGGTAAAACACGTCTTTCTAAAAGCCAGCATATTATATAAATAGTGAAGAAAAGGCAAAAGCTTACAGCACCTGGTATTCCCAGGCGGTCTCCCATCCAAGTACTAAGCAGGCCCGACGCTGCTTAGCTTCCGAGATCAGACGAGATCGGGCGCTCTCAGCGCGGTATGGCCGTAAGCGAGGGCTGCTCCAAAAAGTGGGCTATTTAAAGATCAGCCTCCGTAAAAGCCAGCATATTATATAAATAGTGAAGAAAAGGCAAAAGCTTACAGCACCTGGTATTCCCAGGCGGTCTCCCATCCAAGTACTAAGCAGGCCCGACGCTGCTTAGCTTCCGAGATCAGACGAGATCGGGCGCTCTCAGCGCGGTATGGCCGTAAGCGAGGGCTGCTCCAAAAAGTGGGCTATTTAAAGATCAGCCTCCGTAAAAGCCAGCATATTATATAAATAGTGAAGAAAAGGCAAAAGCTTACAGCACCTGGTATTCCCAGGCGGTCTCCCATCCAAGTGTAACAATCGGCCTTATCAGCCGAGTTACAAGACTAAAATGGGATCAGATTTAACTGTGAGAGATGACTAGTGGTTAAAAGAATGAGACATAAAAGAAGATTGGTTTAAATAGATTTGGTTTATTTACAAGGTTCACATAAAAGACTTTAAAACAACACGATAAAACGAGGTAAACGCTGTTAAAAGAATACAGTTCATTTGTCCATACCCTAAAAACAGTCCAAGAATCCCAGTGTGTTGATAAGTCCAATGTGAGTGTCCACCGGTGTATATACAATCCACAGAAAGTGTAATCCAAAGTTTGCAGGTGGTGAATGGAAAGGTGAGCTCTAAAATTAGCAACTCCTCAATCCAACAGTTTGGTGACTGTCCTTTGTTTGTCATGCTGCTCTCTTATACAGTTGTACTTCCTGCTTCCTGTCATGTGTCTAGTCACATGGCAGGCCAACCATCCATTTTTTAAAGACACACACTCACTTAAAATGTTAAGAGTAATAAAATGGCCTAAAAAACATGTAAAACACTTAAAACTCTATAATACATTTAAATGATTGTAATAAATAGAGCGGTAAAACACGTCTTTCTAAAAGCCAGCATATTATATAAATAGTGAAGAAAAGGCAAAAGCTTACAGCACCTGGTATTCCCAGGCGGTCTCCCATCCAAGTACTAAGCAGGCCCGACGCTGCTTAGCTTCCGAGATCAGACGAGATCGGGCGCTCTCAGCGCGGTATGGCCGTAAGCGAGGGCTGCTCCAAAAAGTGGGCTATTTAAAGATCAGCCTCCGTAAAAGCCAGCATATTATATAAATAGTGAAGAAAAGGCAAAAGCTTACAGCACCTGGTAATCCCAGGCGGTCTCCCATCCAAGTGTAACAATCGGCCTTATCAGCCGAGTTACAAGACTAAAATGGGGTCAGATTTAACTGTGAGAGATGACTAGTGGTTAAAAGAATGAGACATAAAAGAAGATTGGTTTAAATAGATTTGGTTTATTTACAAGGTTCACATAAAAGACTTTAAAACAACACGATAAAACGAGGTAAACGCTGTTAAAAGAATACAGTTCATTTGTCCATACCCTAAAAACAGTCCAAGAATCCCAGTGTGTTGATAAGTCCAATGTGAGTGTCCACCGGTGTATATACAATCCACAGAAAGTGTAATCCAAAGTTTGCAGGTGGTGAATGGAAAGGTGAGCTCTAAAATTAGCAACTCCTCAATCCAACAGTTTGGTGACTGTCCTTTGTTTGTCATGCTGCTCTCTTATACAGTTGTACTTCCTGCTTCCTGTCATGTGTCTAGTCACATGGCAGGCCAACCATCCATTTTTTAAAGACACACACTCACTTAAAATGTTAAGAGTAATAAAATGGCCTAAAAAACATGTAAAACACTTAAAACTCTATAATACATTTAAATGATTGTAATAAATAGAGCGGTAAAACACGTCTTTCTAAAAGCCAGCATATTATATAAATAGTGAAGAAAAGGCAAAAGCTTACAGCACCTGGTATTCCCAGGCGGTCTCCCATCCAAGTACTAAGCAGGCCCGACGCTGCTTAGCTTCCGAGATCAGACGAGATCGGGCGCTCTCAGCGCGGTATGGCCGTAAGCGAGGGCTGCTCCAAAAAGTGGGCTATTTAAAGATCAGCCTCCGTAAAAGCCAGCATATTATATAAATAGTGAAGAAAAGGCAAAAGCTTACAGCACCTGGTATTCCCAGGCGGTCTCCCATCCAAGTACTAAGCAGGCCCGACGCTGCTTAGCTTCCGAGATCAGACGAGATCGGGCGCTCTCAGCGCGGTATGGCCGTAAGCGAGGGCTGCTCCAAAAAGTGGGCTATTTAAAGATCAGCCTCCGTAAAAGCCAGCATATTATATAAATAGTGAAGAAAAGGCAAAAGCTTACAGCACCTGGTATTCCCAGGCGGTCTCCCATCCAAGTGTAACAATCGGCCTTATCAGCCGAGTTACAAGACTAAAATGGGGTCAGATTTAACTGTGAGAGATGACTAGTGGTTAAAAGAATGAGACATAAAAGAAGATTGGTTTAAATAGATTTGGTTTATTTACAAGGTTCACATAAAAGACTTTAAAACAACACGATAAAACGAGGTAAACGCTGTTAAAAGAATACAGTTCATTTGTCCATACCCTAAAAACAGTCCAAGAATCCCAGTGTGTTGATAAGTCCAATGTGAGTGTCCACCGGTGTATATACAATCCACAGAAAGTGTAATCCAAAGTTTGCAGGTGGTGAATGGAAAGGTGAGCTCTAAAATTAGCAACTCCTCAATCCAACAGTTTGGTGACTGTCCTTTGTTTGTCATGCTGCTCTCTTATACAGTTGTACTTCCTGCTTCCTGTCATGTGTCTAGTCACATGGCAGGCCAACCATCCATTTTTTAAAGACACACACTCACTTAAAATGTTAAGAGTAATAAAATGGCCTAAAAAACATGTAAAACACTTAAAACTCTATAATACATTTAAATGATTGTAATAAATAGAGCGGTAAAACACGTCTTTCTAAAAGCCAGCATATTATATAAATAGTGAAGAAAAGGCAAAAGCTTACAGCACCTGGTATTCCCAGGCGGTCTCCCATCCAAGTACTAAGCAGGCCCGACGCTGCTTAGCTTCCGAGATCAGACGAGATCGGGCGCTCTCAGCGCGGTATGGCCGTAAGCGAGGGCTGCTCCAAAAAGTGGGCTATTTAAAGATCAGCCTCCGTAAAAGCCAGCATATTATATAAATAGTGAAGAAAAGGCAAAAGCTTACAGCACCTGGTATTCCCAGGCGGTCTCCCATCCAAGTGTAACAATCGGCCTTATCAGCCGAGTTACAAGACTAAAATGGGATCAGATTTAACTGTGAGAGATGACTAGTGGTTAAAAGAATGAGACATAAAAGAAGATTGGTTTAAATAGATTTGGTTTATTTACAAGGTTCACATAAAAGACTTTAAAACAACACGATAAAACGAGGTAAACGCTGTTAAAAGAATACAGTTCATTTGTCCATACCCTAAAAACAGTCCAAGAATCCCAGTGTGTTGATAAGTCCAATGTGAGTGTCCACCGGTGTATATACAATCCACAGAAAGTGTAATCCAAAGTTTGCAGGTGGTGAATGGAAAGGTGAGCTCTAAAATTAGCAACTCCTCAATCCAACAGTTTGGTGACTGTCCTTTGTTTGTCATGCTGCTCTCTTATACAGTTGTACTTCCTGCTTCCTGTCATGTGTCTAGTCACATGGCAGGCCAACCATCCATTTTTTAAAGACACACACTCACTTAAAATGTTAAGAGTAATAAAATGGCCTAAAAAACATGTAAAACACTTAAAACTCTATAATACATTTAAATGATTGTAATAAATAGAGCGGTAAAACACGTCTTTCTAAAAGCCAGCATATTATATAAATAGTGAAGAAAAGGCAAAAGCTTACAGCACCTGGTATTCCCAGGCGGTCTCCCATCCAAGTACTAAGCAGGCCCGACGCTGCTTAGCTTCCGAGATCAGACGAGATCGGGCGCTCTCAGCGCGGTATGGCCGTAAGCGAGGGCTGCTCCAAAAAGTGGGCTATTTAAAGATCAGCCTCCGTAAAAGCCAGCATATTATATAAATAGTGAAGAAAAGGCAAAAGCTTACAGCACCTGGTATTCCCAGGCGGTCTCCCATCCAAGTGTAACAATCGGCCTTATCAGCCGAGTTACAAGACTAAAATGGGATCAGATTTAACTGTGAGAGATGACTAGTGGTTAAAAGAATGAGACATAAAAGAAGATTGGTTTAAATAGATTTGGTTTATTTACAAGGTTCACATAAAAGACTTTAAAACAACACGATAAAACGAGGTAAACGCTGTTAAAAGAATACAGTTCATTTGTCCATACCCTAAAAACAGTCCAAGAATCCCAGTGTGTTGATAAGTCCAATGTGAGTGTCCACCGGTGTATATACAATCCACAGAAAGTGT
The DNA here is from genome assembly GCF_049309525.1 of Garra rufa. NCBI lineage: Eukaryota > Metazoa > Chordata > Actinopteri > Cypriniformes > Cyprinidae > Garra > Garra rufa. The sequence continues at coordinate 77,804 of NW_027394278.1, read as the reverse complement.
AATCCAAAGTTTGCAGGTGGTGAATGGAAAGGTGAGCTCTAAAATTAGCAACTCCTCAATCCAACAGTTTGGTGACTGTCCTTTGTTTGTCATGCTGCTCTCTTATACAGTTGTACTTCCTGCTTCCTGTCATGTGTCTAGTCACATGGCAGGCCAACCATCCATTTTTTAAAGACACACACTCACTTAAAATGTTAAGAGTAATAAAATGGCCTAAAAAACATGTAAAACACTTAAAACTCTATAATACATTTAAATGATTGTAATAAATAGAGCGGTAAAACACGTCTTTCTAAAAGCCAGCATATTATATAAATAGTGAAGAAAAGGCAAAAGCTTACAGCACCTGGTATTCCCAGGCGGTCTCCCATCCAAGTACTAAGCAGGCCCGACGCTGCTTAGCTTCCGAGATCAGACGAGATCGGGCGCTCTCAGCGCGGTATGGCCGTAAGCGAGGGCTGCTCCAAAAAGTGGGCTATTTAAAGATCAGCCTCCGTAAAAGCCAGCATATTATATAAATAGTGAAGAAAAGGCAAAAGCTTACAGCACCTGGTATTCCCAGGCGGTCTCCCATCCAAGTGTAACAATCGGCCTTATCAGCCGAGTTACAAGACTAAAATGGGATCAGATTTAACTGTGAGAGATGACTAGTGGTTAAAAGAATGAGACATAAAAGAAGACTGGTTTAAATAGATTTGGTTTATTTACAAGGTTCACATAAAAGACTTTAAAACAACACGATAAAACGAGGTAAACGCTGTTAAAAGAATACAGTTCATTTGTCCATACCCTAAAAACAGTCCAAGAATCCCAGTGTGTTGATAAGTCCAATGTGAGTGTCCACCGGTGTATATACAATCCACAGAAAGTGTAATCCAAAGTTTGCAGGTGGTGAATGGAAAGGTGAGCTCTAAAATTAGCAACTCCTCAATCCAACAGTTTGGTGACTGTCCTTTGTTTGTCATGCTGCTCTCTTATACAGTTGTACTTCCTGCTTCCTGTCATGTGTCTAGTCACATGGCAGGCCAACCATCCATTTTTTAAAGACACACACTCACTTAAAATGTTAAGAGTAATAAAATGGCCTAAAAAACATGTAAAACACTTAAAACTCTATAATACATTTAAATGATTGTAATAAATAGAGCGGTAAAACACGTCTTTCTAAAAGCCAGCATATTATATAAATAGTGAAGAAAAGGCAAAAGCTTACAGCACCTGGTATTCCCAGGCGGTCTCCCATCCAAGTACTAAGCAGGCCCGACGCTGCTTAGCTTCCGAGATCAGACGAGATCGGGCGCTCTCAGCGCGGTATGGCCGTAAGCGAGGGCTGCTCCAAAAAGTGGGCTATTTAAAGATCAGCCTCCGTAAAAGCCAGCATATTATATAAATAGTGAAGAAAAGGCAAAAGCTTACAGCACCTGGTATTCCCAGGCGGTCTCCCATCCAAGTACTAAGCAGGCCCGACGCTGCTTAGCTTCCGAGATCAGACGAGATCGGGCGCTCTCAGCGCGGTATGGCCGTAAGCGAGGGCTGCTCCAAAAAGTGGGCTATTTAAAGATCAGCCTCCGTAAAAGCCAGCATATTATATAAATAGTGAAGAAAAGGCAAAAGCTTACAGCACCTGGTATTCCCAGGCGGTCTCCCATCCAAGTGTAACAATCGGCCTTATCAGCCGAGTTACAAGACTAAAATGGGATCAGATTTAACTGTGAGAGATGACTAGTGGTTAAAAGAATGAGACATAAAAGAAGATTGGTTTAAATAGATTTGGTTTATTTACAAGGTTCACATAAAAGACTTTAAAACAACACGATAAAACGAGGTAAACGCTGTTAAAAGAATACAGTTCATTTGTCCATACCCTAAAAACAGTCCAAGAATCCCAGTGTGTTGATAAGTCCAATGTGAGTGTCCACCGGTGTATATACAATCCACAGAAAGTGTAATCCAAAGTTTGCAGGTGGTGAATGGAAAGGTGAGCTCTAAAATTAGCAACTCCTCAATCCAACAGTTTGGTGACTGTCCTTTGTTTGTCATGCTGCTCTCTTATACAGTTGTACTTCCTGCTTCCTGTCATGTGTCTAGTCACATGGCAGGCCAACCATCCATTTTTTAAAGACACACACTCACTTAAAATGTTAAGAGTAATAAAATGGCCTAAAAAACATGTAAAACACTTAAAACTCTATAATACATTTAAATGATTGTAATAAATAGAGCGGTAAAACACGTCTTTCTAAAAGCCAGCATATTATATAAATAGTGAAGAAAAGGCAAAAGCTTACAGCACCTGGTATTCCCAGGCGGTCTCCCATCCAAGTACTAAGCAGGCCCGACGCTGCTTAGCTTCCGAGATCAGACGAGATCGGGCGCTCTCAGCGCGGTATGGCCGTAAGCGAGGGCTGCTCCAAAAAGTGGGCTATTTAAAGATCAGCCTCCGTAAAAGCCAGCATATTATATAAATAGTGAAGAAAAGGCAAAAGCTTACAGCACCTGGTATTCCCAGGCGGTCTCCCATCCAAGTGTAACAATCGGCCTTATCAGCCGAGTTACAAGACTAAAATGGGATCAGATTTAACTGTGAGAGATGACTAGTGGTTAAAAGAATGAGACATAAAAGAAGATTGGTTTAAATAGATTTGGTTTATTTACAAGGTTCACATAAAAGACTTTAAAACAACACGATAAAACGAGGTAAACGCTGTTAAAAGAATACAGTTCATTTGTCCATACCCTAAAAACAGTCCAAGAATCCCAGTGTGTTGATAAGTCCAATGTGAGTGTCCACCGGTGTATATACAATCCACAGAAAGTGTAATCCAAAGTTTGCAGGTGGTGAATGGAAAGGTGAGCTCTAAAATTAGCAACTCCTCAATCCAACAGTTTGGTGACTGTCCTTTGTTTGTCATGCTGCTCTCTTATACAGTTGTACTTCCTGCTTCCTGTCATGTGTCTAGTCACATGGCAGGCCAACCATCCATTTTTTAAAGACACACACTCACTTAAAATGTTAAGAGTAATAAAATGGCCTAAAAAACATGTAAAACACTTAAAACTCTATAATACATTTAAATGATTGTAATAAATAGAGCGGTAAAACACGTCTTTCTAAAAGCCAGCATATTATATAAATAGTGAAGAAAAGGCAAAAGCTTACAGCACCTGGTATTCCCAGGCGGTCTCCCATCCAAGTACTAAGCAGGCCCGACGCTGCTTAGCTTCCGAGATCAGACGAGATCGGGCGCTCTCAGCGCGGTATGGCCGTAAGCGAGGGCTGCTCCAAAAAGTGGGCTATTTAAAGATCAGCCTCCGTAAAAGCCAGCATATTATATAAATAGTGAAGAAAAGGCAAAAGCTTACAGCACCTGGTAATCCCAGGCGGTCTCCCATCCAAGTGTAACAATCGGCCTTATCAGCCGAGTTACAAGACTAAAATGGGGTCAGATTTAACTGTGAGAGATGACTAGTGGTTAAAAGAATGAGACATAAAAGAAGATTGGTTTAAATAGATTTGGTTTATTTACAAGGTTCACATAAAAGACTTTAAAACAACACGATAAAACGAGGTAAACGCTGTTAAAAGAATACAGTTCATTTGTCCATACCCTAAAAACAGTCCAAGAATCCCAGTGTGTTGATAAGTCCAATGTGAGTGTCCACCGGTGTATATACAATCCACAGAAAGTGTAATCCAAAGTTTGCAGGTGGTGAATGGAAAGGTGAGCTCTAAAATTAGCAACTCCTCAATCCAACAGTTTGGTGACTGTCCTTTGTTTGTCATGCTGCTCTCTTATACAGTTGTACTTCCTGCTTCCTGTCATGTGTCTAGTCACATGGCAGGCCAACCATCCATTTTTTAAAGACACACACTCACTTAAAATGTTAAGAGTAATAAAATGGCCTAAAAAACATGTAAAACACTTAAAACTCTATAATACATTTAAATGATTGTAATAAATAGAGCGGTAAAACACGTCTTTCTAAAAGCCAGCATATTATATAAATAGTGAAGAAAAGGCAAAAGCTTACAGCACCTGGTATTCCCAGGCGGTCTCCCATCCAAGTACTAAGCAGGCCCGACGCTGCTTAGCTTCCGAGATCAGACGAGATCGGGCGCTCTCAGCGCGGTATGGCCGTAAGCAAGGGCTGCTCCAAAAAGTGGGCTATTTAAAGATCAGCCTCCGTAAAAGCCAGCATATTATATAAATAGTGAAGAAAAGGCAAAAGCTTACAGCACCTGGTATTCCCAGGCGGTCTCCCATCCAAGTACTAAGCAGGCCCGACGCTGCTTAGCTTCCGAGATCAGACGAGATCGGGCGCTCTCAGCGCGGTATGGCCGTAAGCGAGGGCTGCTCCAAAAAGTGGGCTATTTAAAGATCAGCCTCCGTAAAAGCCAGCATATTATATAAATAGTGAAGAAAAGGCAAAAGCTTACAGCACCTGGTATTCCCAGGCGGTCTCCCATCCAAGTGTAACAATCGGCCTTATCAGCCGAGTTACAAGACTAAAATGGGATCAGATTTAACTGTGAGAGATGACTAGTGGTTAAAAGAATGAGACATAAAAGAAGATTGGTTTAAATAGATTTGGTTTATTTACAAGGTTCACATAAAAGACTTTAAAACAACACGATAAAACGAGGTAAACGCTGTTAAAAGAATACAGTTCATTTGTCCATACCCTAAAAACAGTCCAAGAATCCCAGTGTGTTGATAAGTCCAATGTGAGTGTCCACCGGTGTATATACAATCCACAGAAAGTGTAATCCAAAGTTTGCAGGTGGTGAATGGAAAGGTGAGCTCTAAAATTAGCAACTCCTCAATCCAACAGTTTGGTGACTGTCCTTTGTTTGTCATGCTGCTCTCTTATACAGTTGTACTTCCTGCTTCCTGTCATGTGTCTAGTCACATGGCAGGCCAACCATCCATTTTTTAAAGACACACACTCACTTAAAATGTTAAGAGTAATAAAATGGCCTAAAAAACATGTAAAACACTTAAAACTCTATAATACATTTAAATGATTGTAATAAATAGAGCGGTAAAACACGTCTTTCTAAAAGCCAGCATATTATATAAATAGTGAAGAAAAGGCAAAAGCTTACAGCACCTGGTATTCCCAGGCGGTCTCCCATCCAAGTACTAAGCAGGCCCGACGCTGCTTAGCTTCCGAGATCAGACGAGATCGGGCGCTCTCAGCGCGGTATGGCCGTAAGCGAGGGCTGCTCCAAAAAGTGGGCTATTTAAAGATCAGCCTCCGTAAAAGCCAGCATATTATATAAATAGTGAAGAAAAGGCAAAAGCTTACAGCACCTGGTATTCCCAGGCGGTCTCCCATCCAAGTACTAAGCAGGCCCGACGCTGCTTAGCTTCCGAGATCAGACGAGATCGGGCGCTCTCAGCGCGGTATGGCCGTAAGCGAGGGCTGCTCCAAAAAGTGGGCTATTTAAAGATCAGCCTCCGTAAAAGCCAGCATATTATATAAATAGTGAAGAAAAGGCAAAAGCTTACAGCACCTGGTATTCCCAGGCGGTCTCCCATCCAAGTGTAACAATCGGCCTTATCAGCCGAGTTACAAGACTAAAATGGGATCAGATTTAACTGTGAGAGATGACTAGTGGTTAAAAGAATGAGACATAAAAGAAGATTGGTTTAAATAGATTTGGTTTATTTACAAGGTTCACATAAAAGACTTTAAAACAACACGATAAAACGAGGTAAACGCTGTTAAAAGAATACAGTTCATTTGTCCATACCCTAAAAACAGTCCAAGAATCCCAGTGTGTTGATAAGTCCAATGTGAGTGTCCACCGGTGTATATACAATCCACAGAAAGTGTAATCCAAAGTTTGCAGGTGGTGAATGGAAAGGTGAGCTCTAAAATTAGCAACTCCTCAATCCAACAGTTTGGTGACTGTCCTTTGTTTGTCATGCTGCTCTCTTATACAGTTGTACTTCCTGCTTCCTGTCATGTGTCTAGTCACATGGCAGGCCAACCATCCATTTTTTAAAGACACACACTCACTTAAAATGTTAAGAGTAATAAAATGGCCTAAAAAACATGTAAAACACTTAAAACTCTATAATACATTTAAATGATTGTAATAAATAGAGCGGTAAAACACGTCTTTCTAAAAGCCAGCATATTATATAAATAGTGAAGAAAAGGCAAAAGCTTACAGCACCTGGTATTCCCAGGCGGTCTCCCATCCAAGTACTAAGCAGGCCCGACGCTGCTTAGCTTCCGAGATCAGACGAGATCGGGCGCTCTCAGCGCGGTATGGCCGTAAGCGAGGGCTGCTCCAAAAAGTGGGCTATTTAAAGATCAGCCTCCGTAAAAGCCAGCATATTATATAAATAGTGAAGAAAAGGCAAAAGCTTACAGCACCTGGTAATCCCAGGCGGTCTCCCATCCAAGTGTAACAATCGGCCTTATCAGCCGAGTTACAAGACTAAAATGGGGTCAGATTTAACTGTGAGAGATGACTAGTGGTTAAAAGAATGAGACATAAAAGAAGATTGGTTTAAATAGATTTGGTTTATTTACAAGGTTCACATAAAAGACTTTAAAACAACACGATAAAACGAGGTAAACGCTGTTAAAAGAATACAGTTCATTTGTCCATACCCTAAAAACAGTCCAAGAATCCCAGTGTGTTGATAAGTCCAATGTGAGTGTCCACCGGTGTATATACAATCCACAGAAAGTGTAATCCAAAGTTTGCAGGTGGTGAATGGAAAGGTGAGCTCTAAAATTAGCAACTCCTCAATCCAACAGTTTGGTGACTGTCCTTTGTTTGTCATGCTGCTCTCTTATACAGTTGTACTTCCTGCTTCCTGTCATGTGTCTAGTCACATGGCAGGCCAACCATCCATTTTTTAAAGACACACACTCACTTAAAATGTTAAGAGTAATAAAATGGCCTAAAAAACATGTAAAACACTTAAAACTCTATAATACATTTAAATGATTGTAATAAATAGAGCGGTAAAACACGTCTTTCTAAAAGCCAGCATATTATATAAATAGTGAAGAAAAGGCAAAAGCTTACAGCACCTGGTATTCCCAGGCGGTCTCCCATCCAAGTACTAAGCAGGCCCGACGCTGCTTAGCTTCCGAGATCAGACGAGATCGGGCGCTCTCAGCGCGGTATGGCCGTAAGCGAGGGCTGCTCCAAAAAGTGGGCTATTTAAAGATCAGCCTCCGTAAAAGCCAGCATATTATATAAATAGTGAAGAAAAGGCAAAAGCTTACAGCACCTGGTATTCCCAGGCGGTCTCCCATCCAAGTACTAAGCAGGCCCGACGCTGCTTAGCTTCCGAGATCAGACGAGATCGGGCGCTCTCAGCGCGGTATGGCCGTAAGCGAGGGCTGCTCCAAAAAGTGGGCTATTTAAAGATCAGCCTCCGTAAAAGCCAGCATATTATATAAATAGTGAAGAAAAGGCAAAAGCTTACAGCACCTGGTATTCCCAGGCGGTCTCCCATCCAAGTGTAACAATCGGCCTTATCAGCCGAGTTACAAGACTAAAATGGGATCAGATTTAACTGTGAGAGATGACTAGTGGTTAAAAGAATGAGACATAAAAGAAGATTGGTTTAAATAGATTTGGTTTATTTACAAGGTTCACATAAAAGACTTTAAAACAACACGATAAAACGAGGTAAACGCTGTTAAAAGAATACAGTTCATTTGTCCATACCCTAAAAACAGTCCAAGAATCCCAGTGTGTTGATAAGTCCAATGTGAGTGTCCACCGGTGTATATACAATCCACAGAAAGTGTAATCCAAAGTTTGCAGGTGGTGAATGGAAAGGTGAGCTCTAAAATTAGCAACTCCTCAATCCAACAGTTTGGTGACTGTCCTTTGTTTGTCATGCTGCTCTCTTATACAGTTGTACTTCCTGCTTCCTGTCATGTGTCTAGTCACATGGCAGGCCAACCATCCATTTTTTAAAGACACACACTCACTTAAAATGTTAAGAGTAATAAAATGGCCTAAAAAACATGTAAAACACTTAAAACTCTATAATACATTTAAATGATTGTAATAAATAGAGCGGTAAAACACGTCTTTCTAAAAGCCAGCATATTATATAAATAGTGAAGAAAAGGCAAAAGCTTACAGCACCTGGTATTCCCAGGCGGTCTCCCATCCAAGTACTAAGCAGGCCCGACGCTGCTTAGCTTCCGAGATCAGACGAGATCGGGCGCTCTCAGCGCGGTATGGCCGTAAGCGAGGGCTGCTCCAAAAAGTGGGCTATTTAAAGATCAGCCTCCGTAAAAGCCAGCATATTATATAAATAGTGAAGAAAAGGCAAAAGCTTACAGCACCTGGTAATCCCAGGCGGTCTCCCATCCAAGTGTAACAATCGGCCTTATCAGCCGAGTTACAAGACTAAAATGGGGTCAGATTTAACTGTGAGAGATGACTAGTGGTTAAAAGAATGAGACATAAAAGAAGATTGGTTTAAATAGATTTGGTTTATTTACAAGGTTCACATAAAAGACTTTAAAACAACACGATAAAACGAGGTAAACGCTGTTAAAAGAATACAGTTCATTTGTCCATACCCTAAAAACAGTCCAAGAATCCCAGTGTGTTGATAAGTCCAATGTGAGTGTCCACCGGTGTATATACAATCCACAGAAAGTGTAATCCAAAGTTTGCAGGTGGTGAATGGAAAGGTGAGCTCTAAAATTAGCAACTCCTCAATCCAACAGTTTGGTGACTGTCCTTTGTTTGTCATGCTGCTCTCTTATACAGTTGTACTTCCTGCTTCCTGTCATGTGTCTAGTCACATGGCAGGCCAACCATCCATTTTTTAAAGACACACACTCACTTAAAATGTTAAGAGTAATAAAATGGCCTAAAAAACATGTAAAACACTTAAAACTCTATAATACATTTAAATGATTGTAATAAATAGAGCGGTAAAACACGTCTTTCTAAAAGCCAGCATATTATATAAATAGTGAAGAAAAGGCAAAAGCTTACAGCACCTGGTATTCCCAGGCGGTCTCCCATCCAAGTACTAAGCAGGCCCGACGCTGCTTAGCTTCCGAGATCAGACGAGATCGGGCGCTCTCAGCGCGGTATGGCCGTAAGCGAGGGCTGCTCCAAAAAGTGGGCTATTTAAAGATCAGCCTCCGTAAAAGCCAGCATATTATATAAATAGTGAAGAAAAGGCAAAAGCTTACAGCACCTGGTATTCCCAGGCGGTCTCCCATCCAAGTACTAAGCAGGCCCGACGCTGCTTAGCTTCCGAGATCAGACGAGATCGGGCGCTCTCAGCGCGGTATGGCCGTAAGCGAGGGCTGCTCCAAAAAGTGGGCTATTTAAAGATCAGCCTCCGTAAAAGCCAGCATATTATATAAATAGTGAAGAAAAGGCAAAAGCTTACAGCACCTGGTATTCCCAGGCGGTCTCCCATCCAAGTGTAACAATCGGCCTTATCAGCCGAGTTACAAGACTAAAATGGGATCAGATTTAACTGTGAGAGATGACTAGTGGTTAAAAGAATGAGACATAAAAGAAGATTGGTTTAAATAGATTTGGTTTATTTACAAGGTTCACATAAAAGACTTTAAAACAACACGATAAAACGAGGTAAACGCTGTTAAAAGAATACAGTTCATTTGTCCATACCCTAAAAACAGTCCAAGAATCCCAGTGTGTTGATAAGTCCAATGTGAGTGTCCACCGGTGTATATACAATCCACAGAAAGTGTAATCCAAAGTTTGCAGGTGGTGAATGGAAAGGTGAGCTCTAAAATTAGCAACTCCTCAATCCAACAGTTTGGTGACTGTCCTTTGTTTGTCATGCTGCTCTCTTATACAGTTGTACTTCCTGCTTCCTGTCATGTGTCTAGTCACATGGCAGGCCAACCATCCATTTTTTAAAGACACACACTCACTTAAAATGTTAAGAGTAATAAAATGGCCTAAAAAACATGTAAAACACTTAAAACTCTATAATACATTTAAATGATTGTAATAAATAGAGCGGTAAAACACGTCTTTCTAAAAGCCAGCATATTATATAAATAGTGAAGAAAAGGCAAAAGCTTACAGCACCTGGTATTCCCAGGCGGTCTCCCATCCAAGTACTAAGCAGGCCCGACGCTGCTTAGCTTCCGAGATCAGACGAGATCGGGCGCTCTCAGCGCGGTATGGCCGTAAGCGAGGGCTGCTCCAAAAAGTGGGCTATTTAAAGATCAGCCTCCGTAAAAGCCAGCATATTATATAAATAGTGAAGAAAAGGCAAAAGCTTACAGCACCTGGTAATCCCAGGCGGTCTCCCATCCAAGTGTAACAATCGGCCTTATCAGCCGAGTTACAAGACTAAAATGGGGTCAGATTTAACTGTGAGAGATGACTAGTGGTTAAAAGAATGAGACATAAAAGAAGATTGGTTTAAATAGATTTGGTTTATTTACAAGGTTCACATAAAAGACTTTAAAACAACACGATAAAACGAGGTAAACGCTGTTAAAAGAATACAGTTCATTTGTCCATACCCTAAAAACAGTCCAAGAATCCCAGTGTGTTGATAAGTCCAATGTGAGTGTCCACCGGTGTATATACAATCCACAGAAAGTGTAATCCAAAGTTTGCAGGTGGTGAATGGAAAGGTGAGCTCTAAAATTAGCAACTCCTCAATCCAACAGTTTGGTGACTGTCCTTTGTTTGTCATGCTGCTCTCTTATACAGTTGTACTTCCTGCTTCCTGTCATGTGTCTAGTCACATGGCAGGCCAACCATCCATTTTTTAAAGACACACACTCACTTAAAATGTTAAGAGTAATAAAATGGCCTAAAAAACATGTAAAACACTTAAAACTCTATAATACATTTAAATGATTGTAATAAATAGAGCGGTAAAACACGTCTTTCTAAAAGCCAGCATATTATATAAATAGTGAAGAAAAGGCAAAAGCTTACAGCACCTGGTATTCCCAGGCGGTCTCCCATCCAAGTACTAAGCAGGCCCGACGCTGCTTAGCTTCCGAGATCAGACGAGATCGGGCGCTCTCAGCGCGGTATGGCCGTAAGCGAGGGCTGCTCCAAAAAGTGGGCTATTTAAAGATCAGCCTCCGTAAAAGCCAGCATATTATATAAATAGTGAAGAAAAGGCAAAAGCTTACAGCACCTGGTATTCCCAGGCGGTCTCCCATCCAAGTACTAAGCAGGCCCGACGCTGCTTAGCTTCCGAGATCAGACGAGATCGGGCGCTCTCAGCGCGGTATGGCCGTAAGCGAGGGCTGCTCCAAAAAGTGGGCTATTTAAAGATCAGCCTCCGTAAAAGCCAGCATATTATATAAATAGTGAAGAAAAGGCAAAAGCTTACAGCACCTGGTATTCCCAGGCGGTCTCCCATCCAAGTGTAACAATCGGCCTTATCAGCCGAGTTACAAGACTAAAATGGGATCAGATTTAACTGTGAGAGATGACTAGTGGTTAAAAGAATGAGACATAAAAGAAGATTGGTTTAAATAGATTTGGTTTATTTACAAGGTTCACATAAAAGACTTTAAAACAACACGATAAAACGAGGTAAACGCTGTTAAAAGAATACAGTTCATTTGTCCATACCCTAAAAACAGTCCAAGAATCCCAGTGTGTTGATAAGTCCAATGTGAGTGTCCACCGGTGTATATACAATCCACAGAAAGTGTAATCCAAAGTTTGCAGGTGGTGAATGGAAAGGTGAGCTCTAAAATTAGCAACTCCTCAATCCAACAGTTTGGTGACTGTCCTTTGTTTGTCATGCTGCTCTCTTATACAGTTGTACTTCCTGCTTCCTGTCATGTGTCTAGTCACATGGCAGGCCAACCATCCATTTTTTAAAGACACACACTCACTTAAAATGTTAAGAGTAATAAAATGGCCTAAAAAACATGTAAAACACTTAAAACTCTATAATACATTTAAATGATTGTAATAAATAGAGCGGTAAAACACGTCTTTCTAAAAGCCAGCATATTATATAAATAGTGAAGAAAAGGCAAAAGCTTACAGCACCTGGTATTCCCAGGCGGTCTCCCATCCAAGTACTAAGCAGGCCCGACGCTGCTTAGCTTCCGAGATCAGACGAGATCGGGCGCTCTCAGCGCGGTATGGCCGTAAGCGAGGGCTGCTCCAAAAAGTGGGCTATTTAAAGATCAGCCTCCGTAAAAGCCAGCATATTATATAAATAGTGAAGAAAAGGCAAAAGCTTACAGCACCTGGTAATCCCAGGCGGTCTCCCATCCAAGTGTAACAATCGGCCTTATCAGCCGAGTTACAAGACTAAAATGGGGTCAGATTTAACTGTGAGAGATGACTAGTGGTTAAAAGAATGAGACATAAAAGAAGATTGGTTTAAATAGATTTGGTTTATTTACAAGGTTCACATAAAAGACTTTAAAACAACACGATAAAACGAGGTAAACGCTGTTAAAAGAATACAGTTCATTTGTCCATACCCTAAAAACAGTCCAAGAATCCCAGTGTGTTGATAAGTCCAATGTGAGTGTCCACCGGTGTATATACAATCCACAGAAAGTGTAATCCAAAGTTTGCAGGTGGTGAATGGAAAGGTGAGCTCTAAAATTAGCAACTCCTCAATCCAACAGTTTGGTGACTGTCCTTTGTTTGTCATGCTGCTCTCTTATACAGTTGTACTTCCTGCTTCCTGTCATGTGTCTAGTCACATGGCAGGCCAACCATCCATTTTTTAAAGACACACACTCACTTAAAATGTTAAGAGTAATAAAATGGCCTAAAAAACATGTAAAACACTTAAAACTCTATAATACATTTAAATGATTGTAATAAATAGAGCGGTAAAACACGTCTTTCTAAAAGCCAGCATATTATATAAATAGTGAAGAAAAGGCAAAAGCTTACAGCACCTGGTATTCCCAGGCGGTCTCCCATCCAAGTACTAAGCAGGCCCGACGCTGCTTAGCTTCCGAGATCAGACGAGATCGGGCGCTCTCAGCGCGGTATGGCCGTAAGCGAGGGCTGCTCCAAAAAGTGGGCTATTTAAAGATCAGCCTCCGTAAAAGCCAGCATATTATATAAATAGTGAAGAAAAGGCAAAAGCTTACAGCACCTGGTATTCCCAGGCGGTCTCCCATCCAAGTACTAAGCAGGCCCGACGCTGCTTAGCTTCCGAGATCAGACGAGATCGGGCGCTCTCAGCGCGGTATGGCCGTAAGCGAGGGCTGCTCCAAAAAGTGGGCTATTTAAAGATCAGCCTCCGTAAAAGCCAGCATATTATATAAATAGTGAAGAAAAGGCAAAAGCTTACAGCACCTGGTATTCCCAGGCGGTCTCCCATCCAAGTGTAACAATCGGCCTTATCAGCCGAGTTACAAGACTAAAATGGGATCAGATTTAACTGTGAGAGATGACTAGTGGTTAAAAGAATGAGACATAAAAGAAGATTGGTTTAAATAGATTTGGTTTATTTACAAGGTTCACATAAAAGACTTTAAAACAACACGATAAAACGAGGTAAACGCTGTTAAAAGAATACAGTTCATTTGTCCATACCCTAAAAACAGTCCAAGAATCCCAGTGTGTTGATAAGTCCAATGTGAGTGTCCACCGGTGTATATACAATCCACAGAAAGTGTAATCCAAAGTTTGCAGGTGGTGAATGGAAAGGTGAGCTCTAAAATTAGCAACTCCTCAATCCAACAGTTTGGTGACTGTCCTTTGTTTGTCATGCTGCTCTCTTATACAGTTGTACTTCCTGCTTCCTGTCATGTGTCTAGTCACATGGCAGGCCAACCATCCATTTTTTAAAGACACACACTCACTTAAAATGTTAAGAGTAATAAAATGGCCTAAAAAACATGTAAAACACTTAAAACTCTATAATACATTTAAATGATTGTAATAAATAGAGCGGTAAAACACGTCTTTCTAAAAGCCAGCATATTATATAAATAGTGAAGAAAAGGCAAAAGCTTACAGCACCTGGTATTCCCAGGCGGTCTCCCATCCAAGTACTAAGCAGGCCCGACGCTGCTTAGCTTCCGAGATCAGACGAGATCGGGCGCTCTCAGCGCGGTATGGCCGTAAGCGAGGGCTGCTCCAAAAAGTGGGCTATTTAAAGATCAGCCTCCGTAAAAGCCAGCATATTATATAAATAGTGAAGAAAAGGCAAAAGCTTACAGCACCTGGTAATCCCAGGCGGTCTCCCATCCAAGTGTAACAATCGGCCTTATCAGCCGAGTTACAAGACTAAAATGGGGTCAGATTTAACTGTGAGAGATGACTAGTGGTTAAAAGAATGAGACATAAAAGAAGATTGGTTTAAATAGATTTGGTTTATTTACAAGGTTCACATAAAAGACTTTAAAACAACACGATAAAACGAGGTAAACGCTGTTAAAAGAATACAGTTCATTTGTCCATACCCTAAAAACAGTCCAAGAATCCCAGTGTGTTGATAAGTCCAATGTGAGTGTCCACCGGTGTATATACAATCCACAGAAAGTGTAATCCAAAGTTTGCAGGTGGTGAATGGAAAGGTGAGCTCTAAAATTAGCAACTCCTCAATCCAACAGTTTGGTGACTGTCCTTTGTTTGTCATGCTGCTCTCTTATACAGTTGTACTTCCTGCTTCCTGTCATGTGTCTAGTCACATGGCAGGCCAACCATCCATTTTTTAAAGACACACACTCACTTAAAATGTTAAGAGTAATAAAATGGCCTAAAAAACATGTAAAACACTTAAAACTCTATAATACATTTAAATGATTGTAATAAATAGAGCGGTAAAACACGTCTTTCTAAAAGCCAGCATATTATATAAATAGTGAAGAAAAGGCAAAAGCTTACAGCACCTGGTATTCCCAGGCGGTCTCCCATCCAAGTACTAAGCAGGCCCGACGCTGCTTAGCTTCCGAGATCAGACGAGATCGGGCGCTCTCAGCGCGGTATGGCCGTAAGCGAGGGCTGCTCCAAAAAGTGGGCTATTTAAAGATCAGCCTCCGTAAAAGCCAGCATATTATATAAATAGTGAAGAAAAGGCAAAAGCTTACAGCACCTGGTATTCCCAGGCGGTCTCCCATCCAAGTACTAAGCAGGCCCGACGCTGCTTAGCTTCCGAGATCAGACGAGATCGGGCGCTCTCAGCGCGGTATGGCCGTAAGCGAGGGCTGCTCCAAAAAGTGGGCTATTTAAAGATCAGCCTCCGTAAAAGCCAGCATATTATATAAATAGTGAAGAAAAGGCAAAAGCTTACAGCACCTGGTATTCCCAGGCGGTCTCCCATCCAAGTGTAACAATCGGCCTTATCAGCCGAGTTACAAGACTAAAATGGGATCAGATTTAACTGTGAGAGATGACTAGTGGTTAAAAGAATGAGACATAAAAGAAGATTGGTTTAAATAGATTTGGTTTATTTACAAGGTTCACATAAAAGACTTTAAAACAACACGATAAAACGAGGTAAACGCTGTTAAAAGAATACAGTTCATTTGTCCATACCCTAAAAACAGTCCAAGAATCCCAGTGTGTTGATAAGTCCAATGTGAGTGTCCACCGGTGTATATACAATCCACAGAAAGTGTAATCCAAAGTTTGCAGGTGGTGAATGGAAAGGTGAGCTCTAAAATTAGCAACTCCTCAATCCAACAGTTTGGTGACTGTCCTTTGTTTGTCATGCTGCTCTCTTATACAGTTGTACTTCCTGCTTCCTGTCATGTGTCTAGTCACATGGCAGGCCAACCATCCATTTTTTAAAGACACACACTCACTTAAAATGTTAAGAGTAATAAAATGGCCTAAAAAACATGTAAAACACTTAAAACTCTATAATACATTTAAATGATTGTAATAAATAGAGCGGTAAAACACGTCTTTCTAAAAGCCAGCATATTATATAAATAGTGAAGAAAAGGCAAAAGCTTACAGCACCTGGTATTCCCAGGCGGTCTCCCATCCAAGTACTAAGCAGGCCCGACGCTGCTTAGCTTCCGAGATCAGACGAGATCGGGCGCTCTCAGCGCGGTATGGCCGTAAGCGAGGGCTGCTCCAAAAAGTGGGCTATTTAAAGATCAGCCTCCGTAAAAGCCAGCATATTATATAAATAGTGAAGAAAAGGCAAAAGCTTACAGCACCTGGTAATCCCAGGCGGTCTCCCATCCAAGTGTAACAATCGGCCTTATCAGCCGAGTTACAAGACTAAAATGGGGTCAGATTTAACTGTGAGAGATGACTAGTGGTTAAAAGAATGAGACATAAAAGAAGATTGGTTTAAATAGATTTGGTTTATTTACAAGGTTCACATAAAAGACTTTAAACAACACGATAAAACGAGGTAAACGCTGTTAAAAGAATACAGTTCATTTGTCCATACCCTAAAAACAGTCCAAGAATCCCAGTGTGTTGATAAGTCCAATGTGAGTGTCCACCGGTGTATATACAATCCACAGAAAGTGTAATCCAAAGTTTGCAGGTGGTGAATGGAAAGGTGAGCTCTAAAATTAGCAACTCCTCAATCCAACAGTTTGGTGACTGTCCTTTGTTTGTCATGCTGCTCTCTTATACAGTTGTACTTCCTGCTTCCTGTCATGTGTCTAGTCACATGGCAGGCCAACCATCCATTTTTTAAAGACACACACTCACTTAAAATGTTAAGAGTAATAAAATGGCCTAAAAAACATGTAAAACACTTAAAACTCTATAATACATTTAAATGATTGTAATAAATAGAGCGGTAAAACACGTCTTTCTAAAAGCCAGCATATTATATAAATAGTGAAGAAAAGGCAAAAGCTTACAGCACCTGGTATTCCCAGGCGGTCTCCCATCCAAGTACTAAGCAGGCCCGACGCTGCTTAGCTTCCGAGATCAGACGAGATCGGGCGCTCTCAGCGCGGTATGGCCGTAAGCGAGGGCTGCTCCAAAAAGTGGGCTATTTAAAGATCAGCCTCCGTAAAAGCCAGCATATTATATAAATAGTGAAGAAAAGGCAAAAGCTTACAGCACCTGGTATTCCCAGGCGGTCTCCCATCCAAGTACTAAGCAGGCCCGACGCTGCTTAGCTTCCGAGATCAGACGAGATCGGGCGCTCTCAGCGCGGTATGGCCGTAAGCGAGGGCTGCTCCAAAAAGTGGGCTATTTAAAGATCAGCCTCCGTAAAAGCCAGCATATTATATAAATAGTGAAGAAAAGGCAAAAGCTTACAGCACCTGGTATTCCCAGGCGGTCTCCCATCCAAGTGTAACAATCGGCCTTATCAGCCGAGTTACAAGACTAAAATGGGGTCAGATTTAACTGTGAGAGATGACTAGTGGTTAAAAGAATGAGACATAAAAGAAGATTGGTTTAAATAGATTTGGTTTATTTACAAGGTTCACATAAAAGACTTTAAAACAACACGATAAAACGAGGTAAACGCTGTTAAAAGAATACAGTTCATTTGTCCATACCCTAAAAACAGTCCAAGAATCCCAGTGTGTTGATAAGTCCAATGTGAGTGTCCACCGGTGTATATACAATCCACAGAAAGTGTAATCCAAAGTTTGCAGGTGGTGAATGGAAAGGTGAGCTCTAAAATTAGCAACTCCTCAATCCAACAGTTTGGTGACTGTCCTTTGTTTGTCATGCTGCTCTCTTATACAGTTGTACTTCCTGCTTCCTGTCATGTGTCTAGTCACATGGCAGGCCAACCATCCATTTTTTAAAGACACACACTCACTTAAAATGTTAAGAGTAATAAAATGGCCTAAAAAACATGTAAAACACTTAAAACTCTATAATACATTTAAATGATTGTAATAAATAGAGCGGTAAAACACGTCTTTCTAAAAGCCAGCATATTATATAAATAGTGAAGAAAAGGCAAAAGCTTACAGCACCTGGTATTCCCAGGCGGTCTCCCATCCAAGTACTAAGCAGGCCCGACGCTGCTTAGCTTCCGAGATCAGACGAGATCGGGCGCTCTCAGCGCGGTATGGCCGTAAGCGAGGGCTGCTCCAAAAAGTGGGCTATTTAAAGATCAGCCTCCGTAAAAGCCAGCATATTATATAAATAGTGAAGAAAAGGCAAAAGCTTACAGCACCTGGTATTCCCAGGCGGTCTCCCATCCAAGTGTAACAATCGGCCTTATCAGCCGAGTTACAAGACTAAAATGGGATCAGATTTAACTGTGAGAGATGACTAGTGGTTAAAAGAATGA
>NW_027394278.1:0-59116 GCF_049309525.1 Garra rufa | reverse complement strand
ATACCTGCCGCAAAGTCTTGAGAACATATTGACAAAACAACAAGTCTTCTGGCTCCGGCACGCTATGATCGGTGGACACCTCTTTGACGAGGACCAACAACCAGCCACGCCAATAAAAGGAAACAAAACGAAGCAAGACTATCTTTCTCAACAAGCCTCCAGAGAGACTGGCAAAAATTGCCGATGCTGACTGTATTTCAAGTCATCCCGGTGGGGTATTGGGTATTGACTTTGTGGCAACATGGAACTTTTGCATCTACATTAATATTAGTCTGTTTCTTCTTATTCTGAGGTCACCGTAGCCACCAGATCCATTCTGCATTCCGATCTGATGGTCACTACAGTCCCCCGGTTCCAGTCCGTACCAAGAGCAGATGGTGGATCAGCACCTTCAGCCGAATGTCAGCGGATACTATGTCAACTAGATGAGCCCCAGAGACAGATCATCAGTTAAGAAGGCATCCACATGCCACAGCAAACTACTCGAGCTGGTGAAAATGTTCACCAAATGCCCGCCGCTGAGTTCTTTTAAAACAAGCCAGCTTATTGAAGGTGCACAAGATAAACGCCCTGAGAAAGCTGTGCCTCGCAACCCTAAGAATGGCATAGGCGTTAGTGGACACCTGACGCGCGTGCAAAACTCCGGCATTTCACACGTCCCTGGGTGGGCTCGAACCACCAACCTTTCGGTTAACAGCCGAACGCGCTAACCGATTGCGCCACAGAGACAGCCGCTGTTGCTTGCTGCCGCCGGATCACCGGTGTAAAAGCAAGGGTTAGGGTTAGTGATAGGGATTAAAATTGCTCGCACTAACAGCGACATCTGTTTTGAAAGATGTTTCCGGAGCTCGCAAAATCCACTCAGCCTGCGCGGCGAATGGGCACGCTGGAGCCCGCCACCCTTTTGGGAAGAAAGAGAGTCAACAGAGCCGCCCAACGTGGGGCTCGAACCCACGACCCTGAGATTAAGAGTCTCATGCTCTACCGACTGAGCTAGCCGGGCTGGTCGTGGGCTTCTTCACCGGGTCGGACCCAGTTTTCATCGGCCCCCAAATTACACAGGCGAAACGGAGGCTCTCGCGTTGTGCGAGACTGTCGAGCCCTCCCTGTGGGTAGGGCTTAGAGCAGGCTTAGAGTTTTCTTCTGTCGGTTTTGACCCAATCTGTTTTTGGGAAGCGCAGTTTGACCCAGCAGTGCGGGCCAACAACACGTTCTGTTTTGCCGCGTGAAGGCGGGTCAATGCTTTGGACAGCGTATGGTTGAGATGTGATTTTCCACCAATTTGGGGCACCTTTCTTAAGGAAATCAAGGATGATTTCATGGGAAATGGCAAACTGCTGTAGCGTTTGGCTAACAAGCCAAAGCTACAAAGGATGTACCGGTGCCCCGTCGTCCGAGCAGAATCCACATTCGGCCGTAATCGGAGGTTACTACTAAC
This sequence comes from Garra rufa, assembly GCF_049309525.1. Lineage (NCBI taxonomy): Eukaryota > Metazoa > Chordata > Actinopteri > Cypriniformes > Cyprinidae > Garra > Garra rufa. The sequence continues at coordinate 57,678 of NW_027394278.1, read as the reverse complement.
GTTCGATTGTGTCTCATAGGGAGTTTGACGCAGGGCCTCAGTGGAAAACAGGCCCTCGGCGGCTGAAACAAAAGACGAAGAAGGCATCCACATGCACATGGTTCAGGAGTGTTAAACAAAGAAACCACGCAAGATGACGAGGTGGTCCAGCGGGTAAGGCGGTGGAAGGCTAATACATTGTGCTCGACATGCACTGGAAGCTTTAGCGCCACTGAGAGCCCACCGGACCAGACAGGCCCAACCTGTTTACGATGGGTAACGGTGAGCTGTAATTGCGCTGCAGTTTAATGATACCCGTCTTGAGGACATATTTACAAAACAACAAGCCTTCTGGCTCTGGCGCTCAATCATCAGCAGACAACTTTTCGACGAGAAACGAAACCAGGCTATTTTTTCTCAACAATACTCTAAGCATCCAGAGAGGCTAGCAAAAATTGCCAAAGCTGACTGTATTTCAAGTCATCCTGGCGGGGTATTGGGTAAAGTTTTCAACCAGCAATGATCGCGCCTCGGATAAACCTCATAGGCTACAATATTGCCTCTGCGAAAGAATGCCGGCGACGGTTGTGACCTTTGCAGGCACCTACGTGGATGTGAACCGACAAGGTGGTAGTAAGCTTTAAACTGCCGCACAAACAGTCTCCTGGCACGGGTTGCTGCACCGTGTTTCTACGGAACAGATTAGAGGTGTGTAAAAGACGGCTCATTCACTATTCCCTCTGTGCTCAAAACAGCCTGCTGAAAGCACAGCAGCAGCAGCTGAAAAGGTCCGCAGCATGGCCTCTCTCAGTCAGCAAGGGGGCGGGGAGGCCGAGTGGTTAAGGCGATGGACTGCTAATCCCATCCTTGTCGTTCGGTTCCTTTAGCACTGGACCTTAATCTAGGTCCTGGGGACCCCATGCTGAACTTTTTGTGTGTCCTCCTTATCTAACACACTCAGTTCAGTTCTTTGAGTTCTCTACTAATGAGCTGATGATCTGAATCGGGAGTGCTAAATAAAAGACGGCACGTAATACGACGAGGTGGCCGAGTGGTTAAGGCGATGGACTGCTAATCCATTGTGCTCTGCACGCGTGGGTTCGAATCCCATCCTCGTCGTTCGGTACATTTAGCAGTGATCCTCTTGGGGACCCCACTCTGCAATTTTTGTGTGTCTTCCCTATCTGACACACTCAGTTCAGTTCACTGAGCGCTCTACTAATGAGCTGGTGGTCTGAATCGGGAGTGTTAAACAAAAGGACCGTGCAAAACGAAAGGTGGTCGAGTGGTCAAGGCGATGCAAGGCTAGTCCGTTGTGCTCGGCACGCCTTGGTTTGTGTGGGTTCGAATCCCATCCTCTTCATTTGATGCTTTAGCACCACTGAGAGCCCACCGGAACAGACAGGCCCAACCTGTTTACGATGGGTAGCGGCGAGCTGTGATTGTGCTGTAGTTTATTGATACCTGCCGCAAAGTCTTGAGAACATATTGATAAAACAACAAGTCTTCTGGCTCCGGCACGCTATGATCGGTGGACACCTCTTTGACGAGGACCAACAACCAGCCACGCCAATAAAAGGAAACAAAACGAAGCAAGACTATCTTTCTCAACAAGCCTCCAGAGAGACTGGCAAAAATTGCCGATGCTGACTGTATTTCAAGTCATCCCGGTGGGGTATTGGGTATTGACTTTGTGGCAACATGGAACTTTTGCATCTACATTAATATTAGTCTGTTTCTTCTTATTCTGAGGTCACCGTAGCCACCAGATCCATTCTGCATTCCGATCTGATGGTCACTACAGTCCCCCGGTTCCAGTCCGTACCAAGAGCAGATGGTGGATCAGCACCTTCAGCCGAATGTCAGCGGATACTATGTCAACTAGATGAGCCCCAGAGACAGATCATCAGTAAAGAAGGCATCCACATGCCACAGCAAACTACTCGAGCTGGTGAAAATGTTCACCAAATGCCCGCCGCTGAGTTCTTTTAAAACAAGCCAGCTTATTGAAGGTGCACAAGATAAACGCCCTGAGAAAGCTGTGCCTCGCAACCCTAAGAATGGCATAGGCGTTAGTGGACACCTGACGCGCGTGCAAAACTCCGGCATTTCACACGTCCCTGGGTGGGCTCGAAGCACCAACCTTTCGGTTAACAGCCGAACGCGCTAACCGATTGCGCCACAGAGACAGCCGCTGTTGCTTCCTGCCGCCGGATCACCGGTGTAAAAGCAAGGGTTAGGGTTAGTGATAGGGATTAAAATTGCTCGCACTAACAGCGACATCTGTTTTGAAAGATGTTTCCGGAGCTCGCAAAATCCACTCAGCCTGCGCGGCGAATGGGCACGCTGGAGCCCGCCACCCTTTTGGGAAGAAAGAGAGTCAACAGAGCCGCCCAACGTGGGGCTCGAACCCACGACCCTGAGATTAAGAGTCTCATGCTCTACCGACTGAGCTAGCCGGGCTGATCGTGGGCTTCTTCACCGGGTCGGACCCAGTTTTCATCGGCCCCCAAATTACACAGGCGAAACGGAGGCTCTCGCGTTGTGCGAGACTGTCGAGCCCTCCCCGTGGGTAGGGCTTAGAGCAGGCTTAGAGTTTTCTTCTGTCGGTTTTGACCCAATCTGTTTTTGGGAAGCGCAGTTTGACCCAGCAGTGCGGGCCAACAACACGTTCTGTTTTGCCGCGTGAAGGCGGGTCAATGCTTTGGACAGCGTATGGTTGAGATGTGATTTTCCACCAATTTGGGGCACCTTTCTTAAGGAAATCAAGGATGATTTCATGGGAAATGGCAAACTGCTGTAGCGTTTGGCTAACAAGCCAAAGCTACAAAGGATGTACCGGTGCCCCGTCGTCCGAGCAGAATCCACATTCGGCCGTAATCGGAGGTTACTACTAACGTTCGATTGTGTCTCATAGGGAGTTTGACGCAGGGCCTCAGTGGAAAACAGGCCCTCGGCGGCTGAAACAAAAGACGAAGAAGGCATCCACATGCACATGGTTCAGGAGTGTTAAACAAAGAAACCACGCAAGATGACGAGGTGGTCCAGCGGGTAAGGCGGTGGAAGGCTAATACATTGTGCTCGACATGCACTGGAAGCTTTAGCGCCACTGAGAGCCCACCGGACCAGACAGGCCCAACCTGTTTACGATGGGTAACGGTGAGCTGTAATTGCGCTGCAGTTTAATGATACCCGTCTTGAGGACATATTTACAAAACAACAAGCCTTCTGGCTCTGGCGCTCAATCATCAGCAGACAACTTTTCGACGAGAAACGAAACCAGGCTATTTTTTCTCAACAATACTCTAAGCCTCCAGAGAGGCTAGCAAAAATTGCCAAAGCTGACTGTATTTCAAGTCATCCTGGCGGGGTATTGGGTAAAGTTTTCAACCAGCAATGATCGCGCCTCGGATAAACCTCATAGGCTACAATATTGCCTCTGCGAAAGAATGCCGGCGACGGTCGTGACCTTTGCAGGCACCTACGTGGATGTGAACCGACAAGGTGGTAGCAAGCTTTAAACTGCCGCACAAACATTCTCCTGGCACGGGTTGCTGCATCGTGTTTCTACGGAACAGATTAGAGGTGTGTAAAAGACGGCTCATTCACTATTCCCTCTGTGCTCAAAACAGCCTGCTGAAAGCACAGCAGCAGCAGCTGAAAAGGTCCGCAGCATGGCCTCTCTCAGTCAGCAAGGGGGCGGGGAGGCCGAGTGGTTAAGGCGATGGACTGCTAATCCCATCCTTGTCGTTCGGTTCCTTTAGCACTGGACCTTAATCTAGGTCCTGGGGACCCCATGCTGAACTTTTTGTGTGTCCTCCTTATCTAACACACTCAGTTCAGTTCTTTGAGTTCTCTACTAATGAGCTGATGATCTGAATCGGGAGTGCTAAATAAAAGACGGCACGTAATACGACGAGGTGGCCGAGTGGTTAAGGCGATGGACTGCTAATCCATTGTGCTCTGCACGCGTAGGTTCGAATCCCATCCTCGTCGTTCGGTACATTTAGCAGCGGTCCTGGGGACCCCACTCTGCAATTTTTGTGTGTCTTCCCTATCTGACACACTCAGTTCAGTTCACTGAGAGCTCTACTAATGAGCTGGTGGTCTGAATCGGGAGTGTTAAACAAAAGGACCGCGCAAAACGAAAGGTGGTCGAGTGGTTAAGGCGATGCAAGGCTAGTCCGTTGTGCTCGGCACGCCTTGGTTTGTGTGGGTTCGAATCCCATCCTCTTCATTTGATGCTTTAGCACCACTGAGAGCCCACCGGAACAGACAGGCCCAACCTGTTTACGATGGGTAGCGGCGAGCTGTGATTGTGCTGTAGTTTATTGATACCTGCCGCAAAGTCTTGAGAACATATTGACAAAACAACAAGTCTTCTGGCTCCGGCACGCTATGATCGGTGGACACCTCTTTGACGAGGACCAACAACCAGCCACGCCAATAAAAGGAAACAAAACGAAGCAAGACTATCTTTCTCAACAAGCCTCCAGAGAGACTGGCAAAAATTGCCGATGCTGACTGTATTTCAAGTCATCCCGGTGGGGTATTGGGTATTGACTTTGTGGCAACATGGAACTTTTGCATCTACATTAATATTAGTCTGTTTCTTCTTATTCTGAGGTCACCGTAGCCACCAGATCCATTCTGCATTCCGATCTGATGGTCACTACAGTCCCCCGGTTCCAGTCCGTACCAAGAGCAGATGGTGGATCAGCACCTTCAGCCGAATGTCAGCGGATACTATGTCAACTAGATGAGCCCCAGAGACAGATCATCAGTAAAGAAGGCATCCACATGCCACAGCAAACTACTCGAGCTGGTGAAAATGTTCACCAAATGCCCGCCGCTGAGTTCTTTTAAAACAAGCCAGCTTATTGAAGGTGCACAAGATAAACGCCCTGAGAAAGCTGTGCCTCGCAACCCTAAGAATGGCATAGGCGTTAGTGGACACCTGACGCGCGTGCAAAACTCCGGCATTTCACACGTCCCTGGGTGGGCTCGAACCACCAACCTTTCGGTTAACAGCCGAACGCGCTAACCGATTGCGCCACAGAGACAGCCGCTGTTGCTTGCTGCCGCCGGATCACCGGTGTAAAAGCAAGGGTTAGGGTTAGTGATAGGGATTAAAATTGCTCGCACTAACAGCGACATCTGTTTTGAAAGATGTTTCCGGAGCTCGCAAAATCCACTCAGCCTGCGCGGCGAATGGGCACGCTGGAGCCCGCCACCCTTTTGGGAAGAAAGAGAGTCAACAGAGCCGCCCAACGTGGGGCTCGAACCCACGACCCTGAGATTAAGAGTCTCATGCTCTACCGACTGAGCTAGCCGGGCTGATCGTGGGCTTCTTCACCGGGTCGGACCCAGTTTTCATCGGCCCCCAAATTACACAGGCGAAACGGAGGCTCTCGCGTTGTGCGAGACTGTCGAGCCCTCCCCGTGGGTAGGGCTTAGAGCAGGCTTAGAGTTTTCTTCTGTCGGTTTTGACCCAATCTGTTTTTGGGAAGCGCAGTTTGACCCAGCAGTGCGGGCCAACAACACGTTCTGTTTTGCCGCGTGAAGGCGGGTCAATGCTTTGGACAGCGTATGGTTGAGATGTGATTTTCCACCAATTTGGGGCACCTTTCTTAAGGAAATCAAGGATGATTTCATGGGAAATGGCAAACTGCTGTAGCGTTTGGCTAACAAGCCAAAGCTACAAAGGATGTACCGGTGCCCCGTCGTCCGAGCAGAATCCACATTCGGCCGTAATCGGAGGTTACTACTAACGTTCGATTGTGTCTCATAGGGAGTTTGACGCAGGGCCTCAGTGGAAAACAGGCCCTCGGCGGCTGAAACAAAAGACGAAGAAGGCATCCACATGCACATGGTTCAGGAGTGTTAAACAAAGAAACCACGCAAGATGACGAGGTGGTCCAGCGGGTAAGGCGGTGGAAGGCTAATACATTGTGCTCGACATGCACTGGAAGCTTTAGCGCCACTGAGAGCCCACCGGACCAGACAGGCCCAACCTGTTTACGATGGGTAACGGTGAGCTGTAATTGCGCTGCAGTTTAATGATACCCGTCTTGAGGACATATTCACAAAACAACAAGCCTTCTGGCTCTGGCGCTCAATCATAAGCAGACACCTTTTTGACGAGAAACAAAGCCAGGCTATTTTTTCTCAACAATACTCTAAGCCTCCAGAGAGGCTAGCAAAAATTGCCAAAGCTGACTGTATTTCAAGTCATCCGGGCGGGGTATTGGGTAAAGTTTTCAACCAGCAATGATCGCGCCTCGGATAAACCTCATAGGCTACAATATTGCCTCTACGAAAGAATGCCGGCGACGGTCGTGACCTTTGCAGGCACCTACGTGGATGTGAACCGACAAGGTGGTAGCAAGCTTTAAACTGCCGCACAAACATTCTCCTGGCACGGGTTGCTGCATCGTGTTTCTACGGAACAGATTAGAGGTGTGTAAAAGACGGCTCATTCACTATTCCCTCTGTGCTCAAAACAGCCTGCTGAAAGCACAGCAGCAGCAGCTGAAAAGGTCCGCAGCATGGCCTCTCTCAGTCAGCAAGGGGGCGGGGAGGCCGAGTGGTTAAGGCGATGGACTGCTAATCCCATCCTTGTCGTTCGGTTCCTTTAGCACTGGACCTTAATCTAGGTCCTGGGGACCCCATGCTGAACTTTTTGTGTGTCCTCCTTATCTAACACACTCAGTTCAGTTCTTTGAGTTCTCTACTAATGAGCTGATGATCTGAATCGGGAGTGCTAAATAAAAGACGGCACGTAATACGACGAGGTGGCCGAGTGGTTAAGGCGATGGACTGCTAATCCATTGTGCTCTGCACGCGTAGGTTCGAATCCCATCCTCGTCGTTCGGTACATTTAGCAGCGGTCCTGGGGACCCCACTCTGCAATTTTTGTGTGTCTTCCCTATCTGACACACTCAGTTCAGTTCACTGAGAGCTCTACTAATGAGCTGGTGGTCTGAATCGGGAGTGTTAAACAAAAGGACCGCGCAAAACGAAAGGTGGTCGAGTGGTTAAGGCGATGCAAGGCTAGTCCGTTGTGCTCGGCACGCCTTGGTTTGTGTGGGTTCGAATCCCATCCTCTTCATTTGATGCTTTAGCACCACTGAGAGCCCACCGGAACAGACAGGCCCAACCTGTTTACGATGGGTAGCGGCGAGCTGTGATTGTGCTGTAGTTTATTGATACCTGCCGCAAAGTCTTGAGAACATATTGACAAAACAACAAGTCTTCTGGCTCCGGCACGCTATGATCGGTGGACACCTCTTTGACGAGGACCAACAACCAGCCACGCCAATAAAAGGAAACAAAACGAAGCAAGACTATCTTTCTCAACAAGCCTCCAGAGAGACTGGCAAAAATTGCCGATGCTGACTGTATTTCAAGTCATCCCGGTGGGGTATTGGGTATTGACTTTGTGGCAACATGGAACTTTTGCATCTACATTAATATTAGTCTGTTTCTTCTTATTCTGAGGTCACCGTAGCCACCAGATCCATTCTGCATTCCGATCTGATGGTCACTACAGTCCCCCGGTTCCAGTCCGTACCAAGAGCAGATGGTGGATCAGCACCTTCAGCCGAATGTCAGCGGATACTATGTCAACTAGATGAGCCCCAGAGACAGATCATCAGTAAAGAAGGCATCCACATGCCACAGCAAACTACTCGAGCTGGTGAAAATGTTCACCAAATGCCCGCCGCTGAGTTCTTTTAAAACAAGCCAGCTTATTGAAGGTGCACAAGATAAACGCCCTGAGAAAGCTGTGCCTCGCAACCCTAAGAATGGCATAGGCGTTAGTGGACACCTGACGCGCGTGCAAAACTCCGGCATTTCACACGTCCCTGGGTGGGCTCGAACCACCAACCTTTCGGTTAACAGCCGAACGCGCTAACCGATTGCGCCACAGAGACAGCCGCTGTTGCTTGCTGCCGCCGGATCACCGGTGTAAAAGCAAGGGTTAGGGTTAGTGATAGGGATTAAAATTGCTCGCACTAACAGCGACATCTGTTTTGAAAGATGTTTCCGGAGCTCGCAAAATCCACTCAGCCTGCGCGGCGAATGGGCACGCTGGAGCCCGCCACCCTTTTGGGAAGAAAGAGAGTCAACAGAGCCGCCCAACGTGGGGCTCGAACCCACGACCCTGAGATTAAGAGTATCATGCTCTACCGACTGAGCTAGCCGGGCTGGTCGTGGGCTTCTTCACCGGGTCGGACCCAGTTTTCATCGGCCCCCAAATTACACAGGCGAAACGGAGGCTCTCGCGTTGTGCGAGACTGTCGAGCCCTCCCCGTGGGTAGGGCTTAGAGCAGGCTTAGAGTTTTCTTCTGTCGGTTTTGACCCAATCTGTTTTTGGGAAGCGCAGTTTGACCCAGCAGTGCGGGCCAACAACACGTTCTGTTTTGCCGCGTGAAGGCGGGTCAATGCTTTGGACAGCGTATGGTTGAGATGTGATTTTCCACCAATTTGGGGCACCTTTCTTAAGGAAATCAAGGATGATTTCATGGGAAATGGCAAACTGCTGTAGCGTTTGGCTAACAAGCCAAAGCTACAAAGGATGTACCGGTGCCCCGTCGTCCGAGCAGAATCCACATTCGGCCGTAATCGGAGGTTACTACTAACGTTCGATTGTGTCTCATAGGGAGTTTGACGCAGGGCCTCAGTGGAAAACAGGCCCTCGGCGGCTGAAACAAAAGACGAAGAAGGCATCCACATGCACATGGTTCAGGAGTGTTAAACAAAGAAACCACGCAAGATGACGAGGTGGTCCAGCGGGTAAGGCGGTGGAAGGCTAATACATTGTGCTCGACATGCACTGGAAGCTTTAGCGCCACTGAGAGCCCACCGGACCAGACAGGCCCAACCTGTTTACGATGGGTAACGGTGAGCTGTAATTGCGCTGCAGTTTAATGATACCCGTCTTGAGGACATATTTACAAAACAACAAGCCTTCTGGCTCTGGCGCTCAATCATCAGCAGACAACTTTTCGACGAGAAACGAAACCAGGCTATTTTTTCTCAACAATACTCTAAGCCTCCAGAGAGGCTAGCAAAAATTGCCAAAGCTGACTGTATTTCAAGTCATCCTGGCGGGGTATTGGGTAAAGTTTTCAACCAGCAATGATCGCGCCTCGGATAAACCTCATAGGCTACAATATTGCCTCTGCGAAAGAATGCCGGCGACGGTTGTGACCTTTGCAGGCACCTACGTGGATGTGAACCGACAAGGTGGTAGTAAGCTTTAAACTGCCGCACAAACAGTCTCCTGGCACGGGTTGCTGCATCGTGTTTCTACGGAACAGATTAGAGGTGTGTAAAAGACGGCTCATTCACTATTCCCTCTGTGCTCAAAACAGCCTGCTGAAAGCACAGCAGCAGCAGCTGAAAAGGTCCGCAGCATGGCCTCTCTCAGTCAGCAAGGGGGCGGGGAGGCCGAGTGGTTAAGCCGATGGACTGCTAATCCCATCCTTGTCGTTCGGTTCCTTTAGCACTGGACCTTAATCTAGGTCCTGGGGACCCCATGCTGAACTTTTTGTGTGTCCTCCTTATCTAACACACTCAGTTCAGTTCTTTGAGTTCTCTACTAATGAGCTGATGATCTGAATCGGGAGTGCTAAATAAAAGACGGCACGTAATACGACGAGGTGGCCGAGTGGTTAAGGCGATGGACTGCTAATCCATTGTGCTCTGCACGCGTAGGTTCGAATCCCATCCTCGTCGTTCGGTACATTTAGCAGCGGTCCTGGGGACCCCACTCTGCAATTTTTGTGTGTCTTCCCTATCTGACACACTCAGTTCAGTTCACTGAGAGCTCTACTAATGAGCTGGTGGTCTGAATCGGGAGTGTTAAACAAAAGGACCGCGCAAAACGAAAGGTGGTCGAGTGGTTAAGGCGATGCAAGGCTAGTCCGTTGTGCTCGGCACGCCTTGGTTTGTGTGGGTTCGAATCCCATCCTCTTCATTTGATGCTTTAGCACCACTGAGAGCCCACCGGAACAGACAGGCCCAACCTGTTTACGATGGGTAGCGGCGAGCTGTGATTGTGCTGTAGTTTATTGATACCTGCCGCAAAGTCTTGAGAACATATTGACAAAACAACAAGTCTTCTGGCTCCGGCACGCTATGATCGGTGGACACCTCTTTGACGAGGACCAACAACCAGCCACGCCAATAAAAGGAAACAAAACGAAGCAAGACTATCTTTCTCAACAAGCCTCCAGAGAGACTGGCAAAAATTGCCGATGCTGACTGTATTTCAAGTCATCCCGGTGGGGTATTGGGTATTGACTTTGTGGCAACATGGAACTTTTGCATCTACATTAATATTAGTCTGTTTCTTCTTATTCTGAGGTCACCGTAGCCACCAGATCCATTCTGCATTCCGATCTGATGGTCATTACATTCCCCCGGTTCCAGTCCGTACCAAGAGCAGATGGTGGATCAGCACCTTCAGCCGAATGTCAGCGGATACTATGTCAACTAGATGAGCCCCAGAGACAGATCATCAGTTAAGAAGGCATCCACATGCCACAGCAAACTACTCGAGCTGGTGAAAATGTTCACCAAATGCCCGCCGCTGAGTTCTTTTAAAACAAGCCAGCTTATTGAAGGTGCACAAGATAAACGCCCTGAGAAAGCTGTGCCTCGCAACCCTAAGAATGGCATAGGCGTTAGTGGACACCTGACGCGCGTGCAAAACTCCGGCATTTCACACGTCCCTGGGTGGGCTCGAACCACCAACCTTTCGGTTAACAGCCGAACGCGCTAACCGATTGCGCCACAGAGACAGCCGCTGTTGCTTGCTGCCGCCGGATCACCGGTGTAAAAGCAAGGGTTAGGGTTAGTGATAGGGATTAAAATTGCTCGCACTAACAGCGACATCTGTTTTGAAAGATGTTTCCGGAGCTCGCAAAATCCACTCAGCCTGCGCGGCGAATGGGCACGCTGGAGCCCGCCACCCTTTTGGGAAGAAAGAGAGTCAACAGAGCCGCCCAACGTGGGGCTCGAACCCACGACCCTGAGATTAAGAGTCTCATGCTCTACCGACTGAGCTAGCCGGGCTGATCGTGGGCTTCTTCACCGGGTCGGACCCAGTTTTCATCGGCCCCCAAATTACACAGGCGAAACGGAGGCTCTCGCGTTGTGCGAGACTGTCGAGCCCTCCCCGTGGGTAGGGCTTAGAGCAGGCTTAGAGTTTTCTTCTGTCGGTTTTGACCCAATCTGTTTTTGGGAAGCGCAGTTTGACCCAGCAGTGCGGGCCAACAACACGTTCTGTTTTGCCGCGTGAAGGCGGGTCAATGCTTTGGACAGCGTATGGTTGAGATGTGATTTTCCACCAATTTGGGGCACCTTTCTTAAGGAAATCAAGGATGATTTCATGGGAAATGGCAAACTGCTGTAGCGTTTGGCTAACAAGCCAAAGCTACAAAGGATGTACCGGTGCCCCGTCGTCCGAGCAGAATCCACATTCGGCCGTAATCGGAGGTTACTACTAACGTTCGATTGTGTCTCATAGGGAGTTTGACGCAGGGCCTCAGTGGAAAACAGGCCCTCGGCGGCTGAAACAAAAGACGAAGAAGGCATCCACATGCACATGGTTCAGGAGTGTTAAACAAAGAAACCACGCAAGATGACGAGGTGGTCCAGCGGGTAAGGCGGTGGAAGGCTAATACATTGTGCTCGACATGCACTGGAAGCTTTAGCGCCACTGAGAGCCCACCGGACCAGACAGGCCCAACCTGTTTACGATGGGTAACGGTGAGCTGTAATTGCGCTGCAGTTTAATGATACCCGTCTTGAGGACATATTTACAAAACAACAAGCCTTCTGGCTCTGGCGCTCAATCATCAGCAGACAACTTTTCGACGAGAAACGAAACCAGGCTATTTTTTCTCAACAATACTCTAAGCCTCCAGAGAGGCTAGCAAAAATTGCCAAAACTGACTGTATTTCAAGTCATCCTGGCGGGGTATTGGGTAAAGTTTTCAACCAGCAATGATCGCGCCTCGGATAAACCTCATAGGCTACAATATTGCCTCTGCGAAAGAATGCCGGCGACGGTTGTGACCTTTGCAGGCACCTACGTGGATGTGAACCGACAAGGTGGTAGTAAGCTTTAAACTGCCGCACAAACAGTCTCCTGGCACGGGTTGCTGCACCGTGTTTCTACGGAACAGATTAGAGGTGTGTAAAAGACGGCTCATTCACTATTCCCTCTGTGCTCAAAACAGCCTGCTGAAAGCACAGCAGCAGCAGCTGAAAAGGTCCGCAGCATGGCCTCTCTCAGTCAGCAAGGGGGCGGGGAGGCCGAGTGGTTAAGGCGATGGACTGCTAATCCCATCCTTGTCGTTCGGTTCCTTTAGCACTGGACCTTAATCTAGGTCCTGGGGACCCCATGCTGAACTTTTTGTGTGTCCTCCTTATCTAACACACTCAGTTCAGTTCTTTGAGTTCTCTACTAATGAGCTGATGATCTGAATCGGGAGTGCTAAATAAAAGACGGCACGTAATACGACGAGGTGGCCGAGTGGTTAAGGCGATGGACTGCTAATCCATTGTGCTCTGCACGCGTGGGTTCGAGTCCCATCCTCGTCGTTCGGTACATTTAGCAGTGATCCTCTTGGGGACCCCACTCTGCAATTTTTGTGTGTCTTCCCTATCTGACACACTCAGTTCAGTTCACTGAGCGCTCTACTAATGAGCTGGTGGTCTGAATCGGGAGTGTTAAACAAAAGGACCGCGCAAAACGAAAGGTGGTCGAGTGGTTAAGGCGATGCAAGGCTAGTCCGTTGTGCTCGGCACGCCTTGGTTTGTGTGGGTTCGAATCCCATCCTCTTCATTTGATGCTTTAGCACCACTGAGAGCCCACCGGAACAGACAGGCCCAACCTGTTTACGATGGGTAGCGGCGAGCTGTGATTGTGCTGTAGTTTATTGATACCTGCCGCAAAGTCTTGAGAACATATTGACAAAACAACAAGTCTTCTGGCTCCGGCACGCTATGATCGGTGGACACCTCTTTGACGAGGACCAACAACCAGCCACGCCAATAAAAGGAAACAAAACGAAGCAAGACTATCTTTCTCAACAAGCCTCCAGAGAGACTGGCAAAAATTGCCGATGCTGACTGTATTTCAAGTCATCCCGGTGGGGTATTGGGAATTGACTTTGTGGCAACATGGAACTTTTGCATCTACATTAATATTAGTCTGTTTCTTCTTATTCTGAGGTCACCGTAGCCACCAGATCCATTCTGCATTCCGATCTGATGGTCACTACAGTCCCCCGGTTCCAGTCCGTACCAAGAGCAGATGGTGGATCAGCACCTTCAGCCGAATGTCAGCGGATACTATGTCAACTAGATGAGCCCCAGAGACAGATCATCAGTAAAGAAGGCATCCACATGCCACAGCAAACTACTCGAGCTGGTGAAAATGTTCACCAAATGCCCGCCGCTGAGTTCTTTTAAAACAAGCCAGCTTATTGAAGGTGCACAAGATAAACGCCCTGAGAAAGCTGTGCCTCGCAACCCTAAGAATGGCATAGGCGTTAGTGGACACCTGACGCGCGTGCAAAACTCCGGCATTTCACACGTCCCTGGGTGGGCTCGAACCACCAACCTTTCGGTTAACAGCCGAACGCGCTAACCGATTGCGCCACAGAGACAGCCGCTGTTGCTTGCTGTTGCTTGCTGCCGCCGGATCACCGGTGTAAAAGCAAGGGTTAGGGTTAGTGATAGGGATTAAAATTGCTTGCACTAACAGCGACATCTGTTTTGAAAGATGTTTCCGGAGCTCGCAAAATCCACTCAGCCTGCGCGGCGAATGGGCACGCTGGAGCCCGCCACCCTTTTGGGAAGAAAGAGAGTCAACAGAACCGCCCAACGTGGGGCTCGAACCCACGACCCTGAGATTAAGAGTCTCATGCTCTACCGACTGAGCTAGCCGGGCTGATCGTGGGCTTCTTCACCGGGTCGGACCCAGTTTTCATCGGCCCCCAAATTACACAGGCGAAACGGAGGCTCTCGCGTTGTGCGAGACTGTCGAGCCCTCCCCGTGGGTAGGGCTTAGAGCAGGCTTAGAGTTTTCTTCTGTCGGTTTTGACCCAATCTGTTTTTGGGAAGCGCAGTTTGACCCAGCAGTGCGGGCCAACAACACGTTCTGTTTTGCCGCGTGAAGGCGGGTCAATGCTTTGGACAGCGTATGGTTGAGATGTGATTTTCCACCAATTTGGGGCACCTTTCTTAAGGAAATCAAGGATGATTTCATGGGAAATGGCAAACTGCTGTAGCGTTTGGCTAACAAGCCAAAGCTACAAAGGATGTACCGGTGCCCCGTCGTCCGAGCAGAATCCACATTCGGCCGTAATCGGAGGTTACTACTAACGTTCGATTGTGTCTCATAGGGAGTTTGACGCAGGGCCTCAGTGGAAAACAGGCCCTCGGCGGCTGAAACAAAAGACGAAGAAGGCATCCACATGCACATGGTTCAGGAGTGTTAAACAAAGAAACCACGCAAGATGACGAGGTGGTCCAGCGGGTAAGGCGGTGGAAGGCTAATACATTGTGCTCGACATGCACTGGAAGCTTTAGCGCCACTGAGAGCCCACCGGACCAGACAGGCCCAACCTGTTTACGATGGGTAACGGTGAGCTGTAATTGCGCTGCAGTTTAATGATACCCGTCTTGAGGACATATTTACAAAACAACAAGCCTTCTGGCTCTGGCGCTCAATCATCAGCAGACAACTTTTCGACGAGAAACGAAACCAGGCTGTTTTTTCTCAACAATACTCTAAGCCTCCAGAGAGGCTAGCAAAAATTGCCAAAGCTGACTGTATTTCAAGTCATCCTGGCGGGGTATTGGGTAAAGTTTTCAACCAGCAATGATCGCGCCTCGGATAAACCTCATAGGCTACAATATTGCCTCTGCGAAAGAATGCCGGCGACGGTTGTGACCTTTGCAGGCACCTACGTGGATGTGAACCGACAAGGTGGTAGTAAGCTTTAAACTGCCGCACAAACAGTCTCCTGGCACGGGTTGCTGCACCGTGTTTCTACGGAACAGATTAGAGGTGTGTAAAAGACGGCTCATTCACTATTCCCTCTGTGCTCAAAACAGCCTGCTGAAAGCACAGCAGCAGCAGCTGAAAAGGTCCGCAGCATGGCCTCTCTCAGTCAGCAAGGGGGCGGGGAGGCCGAGTGGTTAAGGCGATGGACTGCTAATCCCATCCTTGTCGTTCGGTTCCTTTAGCACTGGACCTTAATCTAGGTCCTGGGGACCCCATGCTGAACTTTTTGTGTGTCCTCCTTATCTAACACACTCAGTTCAGTTCTTTGAGTTCTCTACTAATGAGCTGATGATCTGAATCGGGAGTGCTAAATAAAAGACGGCACGTAATACGACGAGGTGGCCGAGTGGTTAAGGCGATGGACTGCTAATCCATTGTGCTCTGCACGCGTGGGTTCGAGTCCCATCCTCGTCGTTCGGTACATTTAGCAGTGATCCTCTTGGGGACCCCACTCTGCAATTTTTGTGTGTCTTCCCTATCTGACACACTCAGTTCAGTTCACTGAGCGCTCTACTAATGAGCTGGTGGTCTGAATCGGGAGTGTTAAACAAAAGGACCGCGCAAAACGAAAGGTGGTCGAGTGGTTAAGGCGATGCAAGGCTAGTCCGTTGTGCTCGGCACGCCTTGGTTTGTGTGGGTTCGAATCCCATCCTCTTCATTTGATGCTTTAGCACCACTGAGAGCCCACCGGAACAGACAGGCCCAACCTGTTTACGATGGGTAGCGGCGAGCTGTGATTGTGCTGTAGTTTATTGATACCTGCCGCAAAGTCTTGAGAACATATTGACAAAACAACAAGTCTTCTGGCTCCGGCACGCTATGATCGGTGGACACCTCTTTGACGAGGACCAACAACCAGCCACGCCAATAAAAGGAAACAAAACGAAGCAAGACTATCTTTCTCAACAAGCCTCCAGAGAGACTGGCAAAAATTGCCGATGCTGACTGTATTTCAAGTCATCCCGGTGGGGTATTGGGTATTGACTTTGTGGCAACATGGAACTTTTGCATCTACATTTATATTAGTCTGTTTCTTCTTATTCTGAGGTCACCGTAGCCACCAGATCCATTCTGCATTCCGATCTGATGGTCACTACAGTCCCCCGGTTCCAGTCCGTACCAAGAGCAGATGGTGGATCAGCACCTTCAGCCGAATGTCAGCGGATACTATGTCAACTAGATGAGCCCCAGAGACAGATCATCAGTTAAGAAGGCATCCACATGCCACAGCAAACTACTCGAGCTGGTGAAAATGTTCACCAAATGCCCGCCGCTGAGTTCTTTTAAAACAAGCCAGCTTATTGAAGGTGCACAAGATAAACGCCCTGAGAAAGCTGTGCCTCGCAACCCTAAGAATGGCATAGGCGTTAGTGGACACCTGACGCGCGTGCAAAACTCCGGCATTTCACACGTCCCTGGGTGGGCTCGAACCACCAACCTTTCGGTTAACAGCCGAACGCGCTAACCGATTGCGCCACAGAGACAGCCGCTGTTGCTTGCTGCCGCCGGATCACCGGTGTAAAAGCAAGGGTTAGGGTTAGTGATAGGGATTAAAATTGCTCGCACTAACAGCGACATCTGTTTTGAAAGATGTTTCCGGAGCTCGCAAAATCCACTCAGCCTGCGCGGCGAATGGGCACGCTGGAGCCCGCCACCCTTTTGGGAAGAAAGAGAGTCAACAGAGCCGCCCAACGTGGGGCTCGAACCCACGACCCTGAGATTAAGAGTCTCATGCTCTACCGACTGAGCTAGCCGGGCTGATCGTGGGCTTCTTCACCGGGTCGGACCCAGTTTTCATCGGCCCCCAAATTACACAGGCGAAACGGAGGCTCTCGCGTTGTGCGAGACTGTCGAGCCCTCCCCGTGGGTAGGGCTTAGAGCAGGCTTAGAGTTTTCTTCTGTCGGTTTTGACCCAATCTGTTTTTGGGAAGCGCAGTTTGACCCAGCAGTGCGGGCCAACAACACGTTCTGTTTTGCCGCGTGAAGGCGGGTCAATGCTTTGGACAGCGTATGGTTGAGATGTGATTTTCCACCAATTTGGGGCACCTTTCTTAAGGAAATCAAGGATGATTTCATGGGAAATGGCAAACTGCTGTAGCGTTTGGCTAACAAGCCAAAGCTACAAAGGATGTACCGGTGCCCCGTCGTCCGAGCAGAATCCACATTCGGCCGTAATCGGAGGTTACTACTAACGTTCGATTGTGTCTCATAGGGAGTTTGACGCAGGGCCTCAGTGGAAAACAGGCCCTCGGCGGCTGAAACAAAAGACGAAGAAGGCATCCACATGCACATGGTTCAGGAGTGTTAAACAAAGAAACCACGCAAGATGACGAGGTGGTCCAGCGGGTAAGGCGGTGGAAGGCTAATACATTGTGCTCGACATGCACTGGAAGCTTTAGCGCCACTGAGAGCCCACCGGACCAGACAGGCCCAACCTGTTTACGATGGGTAACGGTGAGCTGTAATTGCGCTGCAGTTTAATGATACCCGTCTTGAGGACATATTCACAAAACAACAAGCCTTCTGGCTCTGGCGCTCAATCATAAGCAGACACCTTTTTGACGAGAAACAAAGCCAGGCTATTTTTTCTCAACAATACTCTAAGCCTCCAGAGAGGCTAGCAAAAATTGCCAAAGCTGACTGTATTTCAAGTCATCCGGGCGGGGTATTGGGTAAAGTTTTCAACCAGCAATGATCGCGCCTCGGATAAACCTCATAGGCTACAATATTGCCTCTACGAAAGAATGCCGGCGACGGTCGTGACCTTTGCAGGCACCTACGTGGATGTGAACCGACAAGGTGGTAGCAAGCTTTAAACTGCCGCACAAACATTCTCCTGGCACGGGTTGCTGCATCGTGTTTCTACGGAACAGATTAGAGGTGTGTAAAAGACGGCTCATTCACTATTCCCTCTGTGCTCAAAACAGCCTGCTGAAAGCACAGCAGCAGCAGCTGAAAAGGTCCGCAGCATGGCCTCTCTCAGTCAGCAAGGGGGCGGGGAGGCCGAGTGGTTAAGGCGATGGACTGCTAATCCCATCCTTGTCGTTCGGTTCCTTTAGCACTGGACCTTAATCTAGGTCCTGGGGACCCCATGCTGAACTTTTTGTGTGTCCTCCTTATCTAACACACTCAGTTCAGTTCTTTGAGTTCTCTACTAATGAGCTGATGATCTGAATCGGGAGTGCTAAATAAAAGACGGCACGTAATACGACGAGGTGGCCGAGTGGTTAAGGCGATAGACTGCTAATCCATTGTGCTCTGCACGCGTAGGTTCGAATCCCATCCTCGTCGTTCGGTACATTTAGCAGCGGTCCTGGGGACCCCACTCTGCAATTTTTGTGTGTCTTCCCTATCTGACACACTCAGTTCAGTTCACTGAGAGCTCTACTAATGAGCTGGTGGTCTGAATCGGGAGTGTTAAACAAAAGGACCGCGCAAAACGAAAGGTGGTCGAGTGGTTAAGGCGATGCAAGGCTAGTCCGTTGTGCTCGGCACGCCTTGGTTTGTGTGGGTTCGAATCCCATCCTCTTCATTTGATGCTTTAGCACCACTGAGAGCCCACCGGAACAGACAGGCCCAACCTGTTTACGATGGGTAGCGGCGAGCTGTGATTGTGCTGTAGTTTATTGATACCTGCCGCAAAGTCTTGAGAACATATTGACAAAACAACAAGTCTTCTGGCTCCGGCACGCTATGATCGGTGGACACCTCTTTGACGAGGACCAACAACCAGCCACGCCAATAAAAGGAAACAAAACGAAGCAAGACTATCTTTCTCAACAAGCCTCCAGAGAGACTGGCAAAAATTGCCGATGCTGACTGTATTTCAAGTCATCCCGGTGGGGTATTGGGTATTGACTTTGTGGCAACATGGAACTTTTGCATCTACATTAATATTAGTCTGTTTCTTCTTATTCTGAGGTCACCGTAGCCACCAGATCCATTCTGCATTCCGATCTGATGGTCACTACAGTCCCCCGGTTCCAGTCCGTACCAAGAGCAGATGGTGGATCAGCACCTTCAGCCGAATGTCAGCGGATACTATGTCAACTAGATGAGCCCCAGAGACAGATCATCAGTAAAGAAGGCATCCACATGCCACAGCAAACTACTCGAGCTGGTGAAAATGTTCACCAAATGCCCGCCGCTGAGTTCTTTTAAAACAAGCCAGCTTATTGAAGGTGCACAAGATAAACGCCCTGAGAAAGCTGTGCCTCGCAACCCTAAGAATGGCATAGGCGTTAGTGGACACCTGACGCGCGTGCAAAACTCCGGCATTTCACACGTCCCTGGGTGGGCTCGAACCACCAACCTTTCGGTTAACAGCCGAACGCGCTAACCGATTGCGCCACAGAGACAGCCGCTGTTGCTTGCTGCCGCCGGATCACCGGTGTAAAAGCAAGGGTTAGGGTTAGTGATAGGGATTAAAATTGCTCGCACTAACAGCGACATCTGTTTTGAAAGATGTTTCCGGAGCTCGCAAAATCCACTCAGCCTGCGCGGCGAATGGGCACGCTGGAGCCCGCCACCCTTTTGGGAAGAAAGAGAGTCAACAGAGCCGCCCAACGTGGGGCTCGAACCCACGACCCTGAGATTAAGAGTATCATGCTCTACCGACTGAGCTAGCCGGGCTGGTCGTGGGCTTCTTCACCGGGTCGGACCCAGTTTTCATCGGCCCCCAAATTACACAGGCGAAACGGAGGCTCTCGCGTTGTGCGAGACTGTCGAGCCCTCCCCGTGGGTAGGGCTTAGAGCAGGCTTAGAGTTTTCTTCTGTCGGTTTTGACCCAATCTGTTTTTGGGAAGCGCAGTTTGACCCAGCAGTGCGGGCCAACAACACGTTCTGTTTTGCCGCGTGAAGGCGGGTCAATGCTTTGGACAGCGTATGGTTGAGATGTGATTTTCCACCAATTTGGGGCACCTTTCTTAAGGAAATCAAGGATGATTTCATGGGAAATGGCAAACTGCTGTAGCGTTTGGCTAACAAGCCAAAGCTACAAAGGATGTACCGGTGCCCCGTCGTCCGAGCAGAATCCACATTCGGCCGTAATCGGAGGTTACTACTAACGTTCGATTGTGTCTCATAGGGAGTTTGACGCAGGGCCTCAGTGGAAAACAGGCCCTCGGCGGCTGAAACAAAAGACGAAGAAGGCATCCACATGCACATGGTTCAGGAGTGTTAAACAAAGAAACCACGCAAGATGACGAGGTGGTCCAGCGGGTAAGGCGGTGGAAGGCTAATACATTGTGCTCGACATGCACTGGAAGCTTTAGCGCCACTGAGAGCCCACCGGACCAGACAGGCCCAACCTGTTTACGATGGGTAACGGTGAGCTGTAATTGCGCTGCAGTTTAATGATACCCGTCTTGAGGACATATTTACAAAACAACAAGCCTTCTGGCTCTGGCGCTCAATCATCAGCAGACAACTTTTCGACGAGAAACGAAACCAGGCTATTTTTTCTCAACAATACTCTAAGCCTCCAGAGAGGCTAGCAAAAATTGCCAAAGCTGACTGTATTTCAAGTCATCCTGGCGGGGTATTGGGTAAAGTTTTCAACCAGCAATGATCGCGCCTCGGATAAACCTCATAGGCTACAATATTGCCTCTGCGAAAGAATGCCGGCGACGGTTGTGACCTTTGCAGGCACCTACGTGGATGTGAACCGACAAGGTGGTAGTAAGCTTTAAACTGCCGCACAAACAGTCTCCTGGCACGGGTTGCTGCATCGTGTTTCTACGGAACAGATTAGAGGTGTGTAAAAGACGGCTCATTCACTATTCCCTCTGTGCTCAAAACAGCCTGCTGAAAGCACAGCAGCAGCAGCTGAAAAGGTCCGCAGCATGGCCTCTCTCAGTCAGCAAGGGGGCGGGGAGGCCGAGTGGTTAAGCCGATGGACTGCTAATCCCATCCTTGTCGTTCGGTTCCTTTAGCACTGGACCTTAATCTAGGTCCTGGGGACCCCATGCTGAACTTTTTGTGTGTCCTCCTTATCTAACACACTCAGTTCAGTTCTTTGAGTTCTCTACTAATGAGCTGATGATCTGAATCGGGAGTGCTAAATAAAAGACGGCACGTAATACGACGAGGTGGCCGAGTGGTTAAGGCGATGGACTGCTAATCCATTGTGCTCTGCACGCGTGGGTTCGAGTCCCATCCTCGTCGTTCGGTACATTTAGCAGTGATCCTCTTGGGGACCCCACTCTGCAATTTTTGTGTGTCTTCCCTATCTGACACACTCAGTTCAGTTCACTGAGCGCTCTACTAATGAGCTGGTGGTCTGAATCGGGAGTGTTAAACAAAAGGACCGCGCAAAACGAAAGGTGGTCGAGTGGTTAAGGCGATGCAAGGCTAGTCCGTTGTGCTCGGCACGCCTTGGTTTGTGTGGGTTCGAATCCCATCCTCTTCATTTGATGCTTTAGCACCACTGAGAGCCCACCGGAACAGACAGGCCCAACCTGTTTACGATGGGTAGCGGCGAGCTGTGATTGTGCTGTAGTTTATTGATACCTGCCGCAAAGTCTTGAGAACATATTGACAAAACAACAAGTCTTCTGGCTCCGGCACGCTATGATCGGTGGACACCTCTTTGACGAGGACCAACAACCAGCCACGCCAATAAAAGGAAACAAAACGAAGCAAGACTATCTTTCTCAACAAGCCTCCAGAGAGACTGGCAAAAATTGCCGATGCTGACTGTATTTCAAGTCATCCCGGTGGGGTATTGGGTATTGACTTTGTGGCAACATGGAACTTTTGCATCTACATTAATATTAGTCTGTTTCTTCTTATTCTGAGGTCACCGTAGCCACCAGATCCATTCTGCATTCCGATCTGATGGTCACTACAGTCCCCCGGTTCCAGTCCGTACCAAGAGCAGATGGTGGATCAGCACCTTCAGCCGAATGTCAGCGGATACTATGTCAACTAGATGAGCCCCAGAGACAGATCATCAGTTAAGAAGGCATCCACATGCCACAGCAAACTACTCGAGCTGGTGAAAATGTTCACCAAATGCCCGCCGCTGAGTTCTTTTAAAACAAGCCAGCTTATTGAAGGTGCACAAGATAAACGCCCTGAGAAAGCTGTGCCTCGCAACCCTAAGAATGGCATAGGCGTTAGTGGACACCTGACGCGCGTGCAAAACTCCGGCATTTCACACGTCCCTGGGTGGGCTCGAACCACCAACCTTTCGGTTAACAGCCGAACGCGCTAACCGATTGCGCCACAGAGACAGCCGCTGTTGCTTGCTGCCGCCGGATCACCGGTGTAAAAGCAAGGGTTAGGGTTAGTGATAGGGATTAAAATTGCTCGCACTAACAGCGACATCTGTTTTGAAAGATGTTTCCGGAGCTCGCAAAATCCACTCAGCCTGCGCGGCGAATGGGCACGCTGGAGCCCGCCACCCTTTTGGGAAGAAAGAGAGTCAACAGAGCCGCCCAACGTGGGGCTCGAACCCACGACCCTGAGATTAAGAGTCTCATGCTCTACCGACTGAGCTAGCCGGGCTGGTCGTGGGCTTCTTCACCGGGTCGGACCCAGTTTTCATCGGCCCCCAAATTACACAGGCGAAACGGAGGCTCTCGCGTTGTGCGAGACTGTCGAGCCCTCCCTGTGGGTAGGGCTTAGAGCAGGCTTAGAGTTTTCTTCTGTCGGTTTTGACCCAATCTGTTTTTGGGAAGCGCAGTTTGACCCAGCAGTGCGGGCCAACAACACGTTCTGTTTTGCCGCGTGAAGGCGGGTCAATGCTTTGGACAGCGTATGGTTGAGATGTGATTTTCCACCAATTTGGGGCACCTTTCTTAAGGAAATCAAGGATGATTTCATGGGAAATGGCAAACTGCTGTAGCGTTTGGCTAACAAGCCAAAGCTACAAAGGATGTACCGGTGCCCCGTCGTCCGAGCAGAATCCACATTCGGCCGTAATCGGAGGTTACTACTAACGTTCGATTGTGTCTCATAGGGAGTTTGACGCAGGGCCTCAGTGGAAAACAGGCCCTCGGCGGCTGAAACAAAAGACGAAGAAGGCATCCACATGCACATGGTTCAGGAGTGTTAAACAAAGAAACCACGCAAGATGACGAGGTGGTCCAGCGGGTAAGGCGGTGGAAGGCTAATACATTGTGCTCGACATGCACTGGAAGCTTTAGCGCCACTGAGAGCCCACCGGACCAGACAGGCCCAACCTGTTTACGATGGGTAACGGTGAGCTGTAATTGCGCTGCAGTTTAATGATACCCGTCTTGAGGACATATTTACAAAACAACAAGCCTTCTGGCTCTGGCGCTCAATCATCAGCAGACAACTTTTCGACGAGAAACGAAACCAGGCTATTTTTTCTCAACAATACTCTAAGCATCCAGAGAGGCTAGCAAAAATTGCCAAAGCTGACTGTATTTCAAGTCATCCTGGCGGGGTATTGGGTAAAGTTTTCAACCAGCAATGATCGCGCCTCGGATAAACCTCATAGGCTACAATATTGCCTCTGCGAAAGAATGCCGGCGACGGTTGTGACCTTTGCAGGCACCTACGTGGATGTGAACCGACAAGGTGGTAGTAAGCTTTAAACTGCCGCACAAACAGTCTCCTGGCACGGGTTGCTGCACCGTGTTTCTACGGAACAGATTAGAGGTGTGTAAAAGACGGCTCATTCACTATTCCCTCTGTGCTCAAAACAGCCTGCTGAAAGCACAGCAGCAGCAGCTGAAAAGGTCCGCAGCATGGCCTCTCTCAGTCAGCAAGGGGGCGGGGAGGCCGAGTGGTTAAGGCGATGGACTGCTAATCCCATCCTTGTCGTTCGGTTCCTTTAGCACTGGACCTTAATCTAGGTCCTGGGGACCCCATGCTGAACTTTTTGTGTGTCCTCCTTATCTAACACACTCAGTTCAGTTCTTTGAGTTCTCTACTAATGAGCTGATGATCTGAATCGGGAGTGCTAAATAAAAGACGGCACGTAATACGACGAGGTGGCCGAGTGGTTAAGGCGATGGACTGCTAATCCATTGTGCTCTGCACGCGTGGGTTCGAATCCCATCCTCGTCGTTCGGTACATTTAGCAGTGATCCTCTTGGGGACCCCACTCTGCAATTTTTGTGTGTCTTCCCTATCTGACACACTCAGTTCAGTTCACTGAGCGCTCTACTAATGAGCTGGTGGTCTGAATCGGGAGTGTTAAACAAAAGGACCGTGCAAAACGAAAGGTGGTCGAGTGGTCAAGGCGATGCAAGGCTAGTCCGTTGTGCTCGGCACGCCTTGGTTTGTGTGGGTTCGAATCCCATCCTCTTCATTTGATGCTTTAGCACCACTGAGAGCCCACCGGAACAGACAGGCCCAACCTGTTTACGATGGGTAGCGGCGAGCTGTGATTGTGCTGTAGTTTATTGATACCTGCCGCAAAGTCTTGAGAACATATTGATAAAACAACAAGTCTTCTGGCTCCGGCACGCTATGATCGGTGGACACCTCTTTGACGAGGACCAACAACCAGCCACGCCAATAAAAGGAAACAAAACGAAGCAAGACTATCTTTCTCAACAAGCCTCCAGAGAGACTGGCAAAAATTGCCGATGCTGACTGTATTTCAAGTCATCCCGGTGGGGTATTGGGTATTGACTTTGTGGCAACATGGAACTTTTGCATCTACATTAATATTAGTCTGTTTCTTCTTATTCTGAGGTCACCGTAGCCACCAGATCCATTCTGCATTCCGATCTGATGGTCACTACAGTCCCCCGGTTCCAGTCCGTACCAAGAGCAGATGGTGGATCAGCACCTTCAGCCGAATGTCAGCGGATACTATGTCAACTAGATGAGCCCCAGAGACAGATCATCAGTAAAGAAGGCATCCACATGCCACAGCAAACTACTCGAGCTGGTGAAAATGTTCACCAAATGCCCGCCGCTGAGTTCTTTTAAAACAAGCCAGCTTATTGAAGGTGCACAAGATAAACGCCCTGAGAAAGCTGTGCCTCGCAACCCTAAGAATGGCATAGGCGTTAGTGGACACCTGACGCGCGTGCAAAACTCCGGCATTTCACACGTCCCTGGGTGGGCTCGAAGCACCAACCTTTCGGTTAACAGCCGAACGCGCTAACCGATTGCGCCACAGAGACAGCCGCTGTTGCTTCCTGCCGCCGGATCACCGGTGTAAAAGCAAGGGTTAGGGTTAGTGATAGGGATTAAAATTGCTCGCACTAACAGCGACATCTGTTTTGAAAGATGTTTCCGGAGCTCGCAAAATCCACTCAGCCTGCGCGGCGAATGGGCACGCTGGAGCCCGCCACCCTTTTGGGAAGAAAGAGAGTCAACAGAGCCGCCCAACGTGGGGCTCGAACCCACGACCCTGAGATTAAGAGTCTCATGCTCTACCGACTGAGCTAGCCGGGCTGATCGTGGGCTTCTTCACCGGGTCGGACCCAGTTTTCATCGGCCCCCAAATTACACAGGCGAAACGGAGGCTCTCGCGTTGTGCGAGACTGTCGAGCCCTCCCCGTGGGTAGGGCTTAGAGCAGGCTTAGAGTTTTCTTCTGTCGGTTTTGACCCAATCTGTTTTTGGGAAGCGCAGTTTGACCCAGCAGTGCGGGCCAACAACACGTTCTGTTTTGCCGCGTGAAGGCGGGTCAATGCTTTGGACAGCGTATGGTTGAGATGTGATTTTCCACCAATTTGGGGCACCTTTCTTAAGGAAATCAAGGATGATTTCATGGGAAATGGCAAACTGCTGTAGCGTTTGGCTAACAAGCCAAAGCTACAAAGGATGTACCGGTGCCCCGTCGTCCGAGCAGAATCCACATTCGGCCGTAATCGGAGGTTACTACTAACGTTCGATTGTGTCTCATAGGGAGTTTGACGCAGGGCCTCAGTGGAAAACAGGCCCTCGGCGGCTGAAACAAAAGACGAAGAAGGCATCCACATGCACATGGTTCAGGAGTGTTAAACAAAGAAACCACGCAAGATGACGAGGTGGTCCAGCGGGTAAGGCGGTGGAAGGCTAATACATTGTGCTCGACATGCACTGGAAGCTTTAGCGCCACTGAGAGCCCACCGGACCAGACAGGCCCAACCTGTTTACGATGGGTAACGGTGAGCTGTAATTGCGCTGCAGTTTAATGATACCCGTCTTGAGGACATATTTACAAAACAACAAGCCTTCTGGCTCTGGCGCTCAATCATCAGCAGACAACTTTTCGACGAGAAACGAAACCAGGCTATTTTTTCTCAACAATACTCTAAGCCTCCAGAGAGGCTAGCAAAAATTGCCAAAGCTGACTGTATTTCAAGTCATCCTGGCGGGGTATTGGGTAAAGTTTTCAACCAGCAATGATCGCGCCTCGGATAAACCTCATAGGCTACAATATTGCCTCTGCGAAAGAATGCCGGCGACGGTCGTGACCTTTGCAGGCACCTACGTGGATGTGAACCGACAAGGTGGTAGCAAGCTTTAAACTGCCGCACAAACATTCTCCTGGCACGGGTTGCTGCATCGTGTTTCTACGGAACAGATTAGAGGTGTGTAAAAGACGGCTCATTCACTATTCCCTCTGTGCTCAAAACAGCCTGCTGAAAGCACAGCAGCAGCAGCTGAAAAGGTCCGCAGCATGGCCTCTCTCAGTCAGCAAGGGGGCGGGGAGGCCGAGTGGTTAAGGCGATGGACTGCTAATCCCATCCTTGTCGTTCGGTTCCTTTAGCACTGGACCTTAATCTAGGTCCTGGGGACCCCATGCTGAACTTTTTGTGTGTCCTCCTTATCTAACACACTCAGTTCAGTTCTTTGAGTTCTCTACTAATGAGCTGATGATCTGAATCGGGAGTGCTAAATAAAAGACGGCACGTAATACGACGAGGTGGCCGAGTGGTTAAGGCGATGGACTGCTAATCCATTGTGCTCTGCACGCGTAGGTTCGAATCCCATCCTCGTCGTTCGGTACATTTAGCAGCGGTCCTGGGGACCCCACTCTGCAATTTTTGTGTGTCTTCCCTATCTGACACACTCAGTTCAGTTCACTGAGAGCTCTACTAATGAGCTGGTGGTCTGAATCGGGAGTGTTAAACAAAAGGACCGCGCAAAACGAAAGGTGGTCGAGTGGTTAAGGCGATGCAAGGCTAGTCCGTTGTGCTCGGCACGCCTTGGTTTGTGTGGGTTCGAATCCCATCCTCTTCATTTGATGCTTTAGCACCACTGAGAGCCCACCGGAACAGACAGGCCCAACCTGTTTACGATGGGTAGCGGCGAGCTGTGATTGTGCTGTAGTTTATTGATACCTGCCGCAAAGTCTTGAGAACATATTGACAAAACAACAAGTCTTCTGGCTCCGGCACGCTATGATCGGTGGACACCTCTTTGACGAGGACCAACAACCAGCCACGCCAATAAAAGGAAACAAAACGAAGCAAGACTATCTTTCTCAACAAGCCTCCAGAGAGACTGGCAAAAATTGCCGATGCTGACTGTATTTCAAGTCATCCCGGTGGGGTATTGGGTATTGACTTTGTGGCAACATGGAACTTTTGCATCTACATTAATATTAGTCTGTTTCTTCTTATTCTGAGGTCACCGTAGCCACCAGATCCATTCTGCATTCCGATCTGATGGTCACTACAGTCCCCCGGTTCCAGTCCGTACCAAGAGCAGATGGTGGATCAGCACCTTCAGCCGAATGTCAGCGGATACTATGTCAACTAGATGAGCCCCAGAGACAGATCATCAGTAAAGAAGGCATCCACATGCCACAGCAAACTACTCGAGCTGGTGAAAATGTTCACCAAATGCCCGCCGCTGAGTTCTTTTAAAACAAGCCAGCTTATTGAAGGTGCACAAGATAAACGCCCTGAGAAAGCTGTGCCTCGCAACCCTAAGAATGGCATAGGCGTTAGTGGACACCTGACGCGCGTGCAAAACTCCGGCATTTCACACGTCCCTGGGTGGGCTCGAACCACCAACCTTTCGGTTAACAGCCGAACGCGCTAACCGATTGCGCCACAGAGACAGCCGCTGTTGCTTGCTGCCGCCGGATCACCGGTGTAAAAGCAAGGGTTAGGGTTAGTGATAGGGATTAAAATTGCTCGCACTAACAGCGACATCTGTTTTGAAAGATGTTTCCGGAGCTCGCAAAATCCACTCAGCCTGCGCGGCGAATGGGCACGCTGGAGCCCGCCACCCTTTTGGGAAGAAAGAGAGTCAACAGAGCCGCCCAACGTGGGGCTCGAACCCACGACCCTGAGATTAAGAGTCTCATGCTCTACCGACTGAGCTAGCCGGGCTGATCGTGGGCTTCTTCACCGGGTCGGACCCAGTTTTCATCGGCCCCCAAATTACACAGGCGAAACGGAGGCTCTCGCGTTGTGCGAGACTGTCGAGCCCTCCCCGTGGGTAGGGCTTAGAGCAGGCTTAGAGTTTTCTTCTGTCGGTTTTGACCCAATCTGTTTTTGGGAAGCGCAGTTTGACCCAGCAGTGCGGGCCAACAACACGTTCTGTTTTGCCGCGTGAAGGCGGGTCAATGCTTTGGACAGCGTATGGTTGAGATGTGATTTTCCACCAATTTGGGGCACCTTTCTTAAGGAAATCAAGGATGATTTCATGGGAAATGGCAAACTGCTGTAGCGTTTGGCTAACAAGCCAAAGCTACAAAGGATGTACCGGTGCCCCGTCGTCCGAGCAGAATCCACATTCGGCCGTAATCGGAGGTTACTACTAACGTTCGATTGTGTCTCATAGGGAGTTTGACGCAGGGCCTCAGTGGAAAACAGGCCCTCGGCGGCTGAAACAAAAGACGAAGAAGGCATCCACATGCACATGGTTCAGGAGTGTTAAACAAAGAAACCACGCAAGATGACGAGGTGGTCCAGCGGGTAAGGCGGTGGAAGGCTAATACATTGTGCTCGACATGCACTGGAAGCTTTAGCGCCACTGAGAGCCCACCGGACCAGACAGGCCCAACCTGTTTACGATGGGTAACGGTGAGCTGTAATTGCGCTGCAGTTTAATGATACCCGTCTTGAGGACATATTCACAAAACAACAAGCCTTCTGGCTCTGGCGCTCAATCATAAGCAGACACCTTTTTGACGAGAAACAAAGCCAGGCTATTTTTTCTCAACAATACTCTAAGCCTCCAGAGAGGCTAGCAAAAATTGCCAAAGCTGACTGTATTTCAAGTCATCCGGGCGGGGTATTGGGTAAAGTTTTCAACCAGCAATGATCGCGCCTCGGATAAACCTCATAGGCTACAATATTGCCTCTACGAAAGAATGCCGGCGACGGTCGTGACCTTTGCAGGCACCTACGTGGATGTGAACCGACAAGGTGGTAGCAAGCTTTAAACTGCCGCACAAACATTCTCCTGGCACGGGTTGCTGCATCGTGTTTCTACGGAACAGATTAGAGGTGTGTAAAAGACGGCTCATTCACTATTCCCTCTGTGCTCAAAACAGCCTGCTGAAAGCACAGCAGCAGCAGCTGAAAAGGTCCGCAGCATGGCCTCTCTCAGTCAGCAAGGGGGCGGGGAGGCCGAGTGGTTAAGGCGATGGACTGCTAATCCCATCCTTGTCGTTCGGTTCCTTTAGCACTGGACCTTAATCTAGGTCCTGGGGACCCCATGCTGAACTTTTTGTGTGTCCTCCTTATCTAACACACTCAGTTCAGTTCTTTGAGTTCTCTACTAATGAGCTGATGATCTGAATCGGGAGTGCTAAATAAAAGACGGCACGTAATACGACGAGGTGGCCGAGTGGTTAAGGCGATGGACTGCTAATCCATTGTGCTCTGCACGCGTAGGTTCGAATCCCATCCTCGTCGTTCGGTACATTTAGCAGCGGTCCTGGGGACCCCACTCTGCAATTTTTGTGTGTCTTCCCTATCTGACACACTCAGTTCAGTTCACTGAGAGCTCTACTAATGAGCTGGTGGTCTGAATCGGGAGTGTTAAACAAAAGGACCGCGCAAAACGAAAGGTGGTCGAGTGGTTAAGGCGATGCAAGGCTAGTCCGTTGTGCTCGGCACGCCTTGGTTTGTGTGGGTTCGAATCCCATCCTCTTCATTTGATGCTTTAGCACCACTGAGAGCCCACCGGAACAGACAGGCCCAACCTGTTTACGATGGGTAGCGGCGAGCTGTGATTGTGCTGTAGTTTATTGATACCTGCCGCAAAGTCTTGAGAACATATTGACAAAACAACAAGTCTTCTGGCTCCGGCACGCTATGATCGGTGGACACCTCTTTGACGAGGACCAACAACCAGCCACGCCAATAAAAGGAAACAAAACGAAGCAAGACTATCTTTCTCAACAAGCCTCCAGAGAGACTGGCAAAAATTGCCGATGCTGACTGTATTTCAAGTCATCCCGGTGGGGTATTGGGTATTGACTTTGTGGCAACATGGAACTTTTGCATCTACATTAATATTAGTCTGTTTCTTCTTATTCTGAGGTCACCGTAGCCACCAGATCCATTCTGCATTCCGATCTGATGGTCACTACAGTCCCCCGGTTCCAGTCCGTACCAAGAGCAGATGGTGGATCAGCACCTTCAGCCGAATGTCAGCGGATACTATGTCAACTAGATGAGCCCCAGAGACAGATCATCAGTAAAGAAGGCATCCACATGCCACAGCAAACTACTCGAGCTGGTGAAAATGTTCACCAAATGCCCGCCGCTGAGTTCTTTTAAAACAAGCCAGCTTATTGAAGGTGCACAAGATAAACGCCCTGAGAAAGCTGTGCCTCGCAACCCTAAGAATGGCATAGGCGTTAGTGGACACCTGACGCGCGTGCAAAACTCCGGCATTTCACACGTCCCTGGGTGGGCTCGAACCACCAACCTTTCGGTTAACAGCCGAACGCGCTAACCGATTGCGCCACAGAGACAGCCGCTGTTGCTTGCTGCCGCCGGATCACCGGTGTAAAAGCAAGGGTTAGGGTTAGTGATAGGGATTAAAATTGCTCGCACTAACAGCGACATCTGTTTTGAAAGATGTTTCCGGAGCTCGCAAAATCCACTCAGCCTGCGCGGCGAATGGGCACGCTGGAGCCCGCCACCCTTTTGGGAAGAAAGAGAGTCAACAGAGCCGCCCAACGTGGGGCTCGAACCCACGACCCTGAGATTAAGAGTATCATGCTCTACCGACTGAGCTAGCCGGGCTGGTCGTGGGCTTCTTCACCGGGTCGGACCCAGTTTTCATCGGCCCCCAAATTACACAGGCGAAACGGAGGCTCTCGCGTTGTGCGAGACTGTCGAGCCCTCCCCGTGGGTAGGGCTTAGAGCAGGCTTAGAGTTTTCTTCTGTCGGTTTTGACCCAATCTGTTTTTGGGAAGCGCAGTTTGACCCAGCAGTGCGGGCCAACAACACGTTCTGTTTTGCCGCGTGAAGGCGGGTCAATGCTTTGGACAGCGTATGGTTGAGATGTGATTTTCCACCAATTTGGGGCACCTTTCTTAAGGAAATCAAGGATGATTTCATGGGAAATGGCAAACTGCTGTAGCGTTTGGCTAACAAGCCAAAGCTACAAAGGATGTACCGGTGCCCCGTCGTCCGAGCAGAATCCACATTCGGCCGTAATCGGAGGTTACTACTAACGTTCGATTGTGTCTCATAGGGAGTTTGACGCAGGGCCTCAGTGGAAAACAGGCCCTCGGCGGCTGAAACAAAAGACGAAGAAGGCATCCACATGCACATGGTTCAGGAGTGTTAAACAAAGAAACCACGCAAGATGACGAGGTGGTCCAGCGGGTAAGGCGGTGGAAGGCTAATACATTGTGCTCGACATGCACTGGAAGCTTTAGCGCCACTGAGAGCCCACCGGACCAGACAGGCCCAACCTGTTTACGATGGGTAACGGTGAGCTGTAATTGCGCTGCAGTTTAATGATACCCGTCTTGAGGACATATTTACAAAACAACAAGCCTTCTGGCTCTGGCGCTCAATCATCAGCAGACAACTTTTCGACGAGAAACGAAACCAGGCTATTTTTTCTCAACAATACTCTAAGCCTCCAGAGAGGCTAGCAAAAATTGCCAAAGCTGACTGTATTTCAAGTCATCCTGGCGGGGTATTGGGTAAAGTTTTCAACCAGCAATGATCGCGCCTCGGATAAACCTCATAGGCTACAATATTGCCTCTGCGAAAGAATGCCGGCGACGGTTGTGACCTTTGCAGGCACCTACGTGGATGTGAACCGACAAGGTGGTAGTAAGCTTTAAACTGCCGCACAAACAGTCTCCTGGCACGGGTTGCTGCATCGTGTTTCTACGGAACAGATTAGAGGTGTGTAAAAGACGGCTCATTCACTATTCCCTCTGTGCTCAAAACAGCCTGCTGAAAGCACAGCAGCAGCAGCTGAAAAGGTCCGCAGCATGGCCTCTCTCAGTCAGCAAGGGGGCGGGGAGGCCGAGTGGTTAAGCCGATGGACTGCTAATCCCATCCTTGTCGTTCGGTTCCTTTAGCACTGGACCTTAATCTAGGTCCTGGGGACCCCATGCTGAACTTTTTGTGTGTCCTCCTTATCTAACACACTCAGTTCAGTTCTTTGAGTTCTCTACTAATGAGCTGATGATCTGAATCGGGAGTGCTAAATAAAAGACGGCACGTAATACGACGAGGTGGCCGAGTGGTTAAGGCGATGGACTGCTAATCCATTGTGCTCTGCACGCGTAGGTTCGAATCCCATCCTCGTCGTTCGGTACATTTAGCAGCGGTCCTGGGGACCCCACTCTGCAATTTTTGTGTGTCTTCCCTATCTGACACACTCAGTTCAGTTCACTGAGAGCTCTACTAATGAGCTGGTGGTCTGAATCGGGAGTGTTAAACAAAAGGACCGCGCAAAACGAAAGGTGGTCGAGTGGTTAAGGCGATGCAAGGCTAGTCCGTTGTGCTCGGCACGCCTTGGTTTGTGTGGGTTCGAATCCCATCCTCTTCATTTGATGCTTTAGCACCACTGAGAGCCCACCGGAACAGACAGGCCCAACCTGTTTACGATGGGTAGCGGCGAGCTGTGATTGTGCTGTAGTTTATTGATACCTGCCGCAAAGTCTTGAGAACATATTGACAAAACAACAAGTCTTCTGGCTCCGGCACGCTATGATCGGTGGACACCTCTTTGACGAGGACCAACAACCAGCCACGCCAATAAAAGGAAACAAAACGAAGCAAGACTATCTTTCTCAACAAGCCTCCAGAGAGACTGGCAAAAATTGCCGATGCTGACTGTATTTCAAGTCATCCCGGTGGGGTATTGGGTATTGACTTTGTGGCAACATGGAACTTTTGCATCTACATTAATATTAGTCTGTTTCTTCTTATTCTGAGGTCACCGTAGCCACCAGATCCATTCTGCATTCCGATCTGATGGTCATTACATTCCCCCGGTTCCAGTCCGTACCAAGAGCAGATGGTGGATCAGCACCTTCAGCCGAATGTCAGCGGATACTATGTCAACTAGATGAGCCCCAGAGACAGATCATCAGTTAAGAAGGCATCCACATGCCACAGCAAACTACTCGAGCTGGTGAAAATGTTCACCAAATGCCCGCCGCTGAGTTCTTTTAAAACAAGCCAGCTTATTGAAGGTGCACAAGATAAACGCCCTGAGAAAGCTGTGCCTCGCAACCCTAAGAATGGCATAGGCGTTAGTGGACACCTGACGCGCGTGCAAAACTCCGGCATTTCACACGTCCCTGGGTGGGCTCGAACCACCAACCTTTCGGTTAACAGCCGAACGCGCTAACCGATTGCGCCACAGAGACAGCCGCTGTTGCTTGCTGCCGCCGGATCACCGGTGTAAAAGCAAGGGTTAGGGTTAGTGATAGGGATTAAAATTGCTCGCACTAACAGCGACATCTGTTTTGAAAGATGTTTCCGGAGCTCGCAAAATCCACTCAGCCTGCGCGGCGAATGGGCACGCTGGAGCCCGCCACCCTTTTGGGAAGAAAGAGAGTCAACAGAGCCGCCCAACGTGGGGCTCGAACCCACGACCCTGAGATTAAGAGTCTCATGCTCTACCGACTGAGCTAGCCGGGCTGATCGTGGGCTTCTTCACCGGGTCGGACCCAGTTTTCATCGGCCCCCAAATTACACAGGCGAAACGGAGGCTCTCGCGTTGTGCGAGACTGTCGAGCCCTCCCCGTGGGTAGGGCTTAGAGCAGGCTTAGAGTTTTCTTCTGTCGGTTTTGACCCAATCTGTTTTTGGGAAGCGCAGTTTGACCCAGCAGTGCGGGCCAACAACACGTTCTGTTTTGCCGCGTGAAGGCGGGTCAATGCTTTGGACAGCGTATGGTTGAGATGTGATTTTCCACCAATTTGGGGCACCTTTCTTAAGGAAATCAAGGATGATTTCATGGGAAATGGCAAACTGCTGTAGCGTTTGGCTAACAAGCCAAAGCTACAAAGGATGTACCGGTGCCCCGTCGTCCGAGCAGAATCCACATTCGGCCGTAATCGGAGGTTACTACTAACGTTCGATTGTGTCTCATAGGGAGTTTGACGCAGGGCCTCAGTGGAAAACAGGCCCTCGGCGGCTGAAACAAAAGACGAAGAAGGCATCCACATGCACATGGTTCAGGAGTGTTAAACAAAGAAACCACGCAAGATGACGAGGTGGTCCAGCGGGTAAGGCGGTGGAAGGCTAATACATTGTGCTCGACATGCACTGGAAGCTTTAGCGCCACTGAGAGCCCACCGGACCAGACAGGCCCAACCTGTTTACGATGGGTAACGGTGAGCTGTAATTGCGCTGCAGTTTAATGATACCCGTCTTGAGGACATATTTACAAAACAACAAGCCTTCTGGCTCTGGCGCTCAATCATCAGCAGACAACTTTTCGACGAGAAACGAAACCAGGCTATTTTTTCTCAACAATACTCTAAGCCTCCAGAGAGGCTAGCAAAAATTGCCAAAGCTGACTGTATTTCAAGTCATCCTGGCGGGGTATTGGGTAAAGTTTTCAACCAGCAATGATCGCGCCTCGGATAAACCTCATAGGCTACAATATTGCCTCTGCGAAAGAATGCCGGCGACGGTTGTGACCTTTGCAGGCACCTACGTGGATGTGAACCGACAAGGTGGTAGTAAGCTTTAAACTGCCGCACAAACAGTCTCCTGGCACGGGTTGCTGCACCGTGTTTCTACGGAACAGATTAGAGGTGTGTAAAAGACGGCTCATTCACTATTCCCTCTGTGCTCAAAACAGCCTGCTGAAAGCACAGCAGCAGCAGCTGAAAAGGTCCGCAGCATGGCCTCTCTCAGTCAGCAAGGGGGCGGGGAGGCCGAGTGGTTAAGGCGATGGACTGCTAATCCCATCCTTGTCGTTCGGTTCCTTTAGCACTGGACCTTAATCTAGGTCCTGGGGACCCCATGCTGAACTTTTTGTGTGTCCTCCTTATCTAACACACTCAGTTCAGTTCTTTGAGTTCTCTACTAATGAGCTGATGATCTGAATCGGGAGTGCTAAATAAAAGACGGCACGTAATACGACGAGGTGGCCGAGTGGTTAAGGCGATGGACTGCTAATCCATTGTGCTCTGCACGCGTGGGTTCGAGTCCCATCCTCGTCGTTCGGTACATTTAGCAGTGATCCTCTTGGGGACCCCACTCTGCAATTTTTGTGTGTCTTCCCTATCTGACACACTCAGTTCAGTTCACTGAGCGCTCTACTAATGAGCTGGTGGTCTGAATCGGGAGTGTTAAACAAAAGGACCGCGCAAAACGAAAGGTGGTCGAGTGGTTAAGGCGATGCAAGGCTAGTCCGTTGTGCTCGGCACGCCTTGGTTTGTGTGGGTTCGAATCCCATCCTCTTCATTTGATGCTTTAGCACCACTGAGAGCCCACCGGAACAGACAGGCCCAACCTGTTTACGATGGGTAGCGGCGAGCTGTGATTGTGCTGTAGTTTATTGATACCTGCCGCAAAGTCTTGAGAACATATTGACAAAACAACAAGTCTTCTGGCTCCGGCACGCTATGATCGGTGGACACCTCTTTGACGAGGACCAACAACCAGCCACGCCAATAAAAGGAAACAAAACGAAGCAAGACTATCTTTCTCAACAAGCCTCCAGAGAGACTGGCAAAAATTGCCGATGCTGACTGTATTTCAAGTCATCCCGGTGGGGTATTGGGTATTGACTTTGTGGCAACATGGAACTTTTGCATCTACATTAATATTAGTCTGTTTCTTCTTATTCTGAGGTCACCGTAGC
The DNA here is from genome assembly GCF_049309525.1 of Garra rufa. Lineage (NCBI taxonomy): Eukaryota > Metazoa > Chordata > Actinopteri > Cypriniformes > Cyprinidae > Garra > Garra rufa. The sequence continues at coordinate 21,423 of NW_027394278.1, read as the reverse complement.
CACCAGATCCATTCTGCATTCCGATCTGATGGTCACTACAGTCCCCCGGTTCCAGTCCGTACCAAGAGCAGATGGTGGATCAGCACCTTCAGCCGAATGTCAGCGGATACTATGTCAACTAGATGAGCCCCAGAGACAGATCATCAGTAAAGAAGGCATCCACATGCCACAGCAAACTACTCGAGCTGGTGAAAATGTTCACCAAATGCCCGCCGCTGAGTTCTTTTAAAACAAGCCAGCTTATTGAAGGTGCACAAGATAAACGCCCTGAGAAAGCTGTGCCTCGCAACCCTAAGAATGGCATAGGCGTTAGTGGACACCTGACGCGCGTGCAAAACTCCGGCATTTCACACGTCCCTGGGTGGGCTCGAACCACCAACCTTTCGGTTAACAGCCGAACGCGCTAACCGATTGCGCCACAGAGACAGCCGCTGTTGCTTGCTGTTGCTTGCTGCCGCCGGATCACCGGTGTAAAAGCAAGGGTTAGGGTTAGTGATAGGGATTAAAATTGCTTGCACTAACAGCGACATCTGTTTTGAAAGATGTTTCCGGAGCTCGCAAAATCCACTCAGCCTGCGCGGCGAATGGGCACGCTGGAGCCCGCCACCCTTTTGGGAAGAAAGAGAGTCAACAGAACCGCCCAACGTGGGGCTCGAACCCACGACCCTGAGATTAAGAGTCTCATGCTCTACCGACTGAGCTAGCCGGGCTGATCGTGGGCTTCTTCACCGGGTCGGACCCAGTTTTCATCGGCCCCCAAATTACACAGGCGAAACGGAGGCTCTCGCGTTGTGCGAGACTGTCGAGCCCTCCCCGTGGGTAGGGCTTAGAGCAGGCTTAGAGTTTTCTTCTGTCGGTTTTGACCCAATCTGTTTTTGGGAAGCGCAGTTTGACCCAGCAGTGCGGGCCAACAACACGTTCTGTTTTGCCGCGTGAAGGCGGGTCAATGCTTTGGACAGCGTATGGTTGAGATGTGATTTTCCACCAATTTGGGGCACCTTTCTTAAGGAAATCAAGGATGATTTCATGGGAAATGGCAAACTGCTGTAGCGTTTGGCTAACAAGCCAAAGCTACAAAGGATGTACCGGTGCCCCGTCGTCCGAGCAGAATCCACATTCGGCCGTAATCGGAGGTTACTACTAACGTTCGATTGTGTCTCATAGGGAGTTTGACGCAGGGCCTCAGTGGAAAACAGGCCCTCGGCGGCTGAAACAAAAGACGAAGAAGGCATCCACATGCACATGGTTCAGGAGTGTTAAACAAAGAAACCACGCAAGATGACGAGGTGGTCCAGCGGGTAAGGCGGTGGAAGGCTAATACATTGTGCTCGACATGCACTGGAAGCTTTAGCGCCACTGAGAGCCCACCGGACCAGACAGGCCCAACCTGTTTACGATGGGTAACGGTGAGCTGTAATTGCGCTGCAGTTTAATGATACCCGTCTTGAGGACATATTTACAAAACAACAAGCCTTCTGGCTCTGGCGCTCAATCATCAGCAGACAACTTTTCGACGAGAAACGAAACCAGGCTGTTTTTTCTCAACAATACTCTAAGCCTCCAGAGAGGCTAGCAAAAATTGCCAAAGCTGACTGTATTTCAAGTCATCCTGGCGGGGTATTGGGTAAAGTTTTCAACCAGCAATGATCGCGCCTCGGATAAACCTCATAGGCTACAATATTGCCTCTGCGAAAGAATGCCGGCGACGGTTGTGACCTTTGCAGGCACCTACGTGGATGTGAACCGACAAGGTGGTAGTAAGCTTTAAACTGCCGCACAAACAGTCTCCTGGCACGGGTTGCTGCACCGTGTTTCTACGGAACAGATTAGAGGTGTGTAAAAGACGGCTCATTCACTATTCCCTCTGTGCTCAAAACAGCCTGCTGAAAGCACAGCAGCAGCAGCTGAAAAGGTCCGCAGCATGGCCTCTCTCAGTCAGCAAGGGGGCGGGGAGGCCGAGTGGTTAAGGCGATGGACTGCTAATCCCATCCTTGTCGTTCGGTTCCTTTAGCACTGGACCTTAATCTAGGTCCTGGGGACCCCATGCTGAACTTTTTGTGTGTCCTCCTTATCTAACACACTCAGTTCAGTTCTTTGAGTTCTCTACTAATGAGCTGATGATCTGAATCGGGAGTGCTAAATAAAAGACGGCACGTAATACGACGAGGTGGCCGAGTGGTTAAGGCGATGGACTGCTAATCCATTGTGCTCTGCACGCGTGGGTTCGAGTCCCATCCTCGTCGTTCGGTACATTTAGCAGTGATCCTCTTGGGGACCCCACTCTGCAATTTTTGTGTGTCTTCCCTATCTGACACACTCAGTTCAGTTCACTGAGCGCTCTACTAATGAGCTGGTGGTCTGAATCGGGAGTGTTAAACAAAAGGACCGCGCAAAACGAAAGGTGGTCGAGTGGTTAAGGCGATGCAAGGCTAGTCCGTTGTGCTCGGCACGCCTTGGTTTGTGTGGGTTCGAATCCCATCCTCTTCATTTGATGCTTTAGCACCACTGAGAGCCCACCGGAACAGACAGGCCCAACCTGTTTACGATGGGTAGCGGCGAGCTGTGATTGTGCTGTAGTTTATTGATACCTGCCGCAAAGTCTTGAGAACATATTGACAAAACAACAAGTCTTCTGGCTCCGGCACGCTATGATCGGTGGACACCTCTTTGACGAGGACCAACAACCAGCCACGCCAATAAAAGGAAACAAAACGAAGCAAGACTATCTTTCTCAACAAGCCTCCAGAGAGACTGGCAAAAATTGCCGATGCTGACTGTATTTCAAGTCATCCCGGTGGGGTATTGGGTATTGACTTTGTGGCAACATGGAACTTTTGCATCTACATTTATATTAGTCTGTTTCTTCTTATTCTGAGGTCACCGTAGCCACCAGATCCATTCTGCATTCCGATCTGATGGTCACTACAGTCCCCCGGTTCCAGTCCGTACCAAGAGCAGATGGTGGATCAGCACCTTCAGCCGAATGTCAGCGGATACTATGTCAACTAGATGAGCCCCAGAGACAGATCATCAGTTAAGAAGGCATCCACATGCCACAGCAAACTACTCGAGCTGGTGAAAATGTTCACCAAATGCCCGCCGCTGAGTTCTTTTAAAACAAGCCAGCTTATTGAAGGTGCACAAGATAAACGCCCTGAGAAAGCTGTGCCTCGCAACCCTAAGAATGGCATAGGCGTTAGTGGACACCTGACGCGCGTGCAAAACTCCGGCATTTCACACGTCCCTGGGTGGGCTCGAACCACCAACCTTTCGGTTAACAGCCGAACGCGCTAACCGATTGCGCCACAGAGACAGCCGCTGTTGCTTGCTGCCGCCGGATCACCGGTGTAAAAGCAAGGGTTAGGGTTAGTGATAGGGATTAAAATTGCTCGCACTAACAGCGACATCTGTTTTGAAAGATGTTTCCGGAGCTCGCAAAATCCACTCAGCCTGCGCGGCGAATGGGCACGCTGGAGCCCGCCACCCTTTTGGGAAGAAAGAGAGTCAACAGAGCCGCCCAACGTGGGGCTCGAACCCACGACCCTGAGATTAAGAGTCTCATGCTCTACCGACTGAGCTAGCCGGGCTGATCGTGGGCTTCTTCACCGGGTCGGACCCAGTTTTCATCGGCCCCCAAATTACACAGGCGAAACGGAGGCTCTCGCGTTGTGCGAGACTGTCGAGCCCTCCCCGTGGGTAGGGCTTAGAGCAGGCTTAGAGTTTTCTTCTGTCGGTTTTGACCCAATCTGTTTTTGGGAAGCGCAGTTTGACCCAGCAGTGCGGGCCAACAACACGTTCTGTTTTGCCGCGTGAAGGCGGGTCAATGCTTTGGACAGCGTATGGTTGAGATGTGATTTTCCACCAATTTGGGGCACCTTTCTTAAGGAAATCAAGGATGATTTCATGGGAAATGGCAAACTGCTGTAGCGTTTGGCTAACAAGCCAAAGCTACAAAGGATGTACCGGTGCCCCGTCGTCCGAGCAGAATCCACATTCGGCCGTAATCGGAGGTTACTACTAACGTTCGATTGTGTCTCATAGGGAGTTTGACGCAGGGCCTCAGTGGAAAACAGGCCCTCGGCGGCTGAAACAAAAGACGAAGAAGGCATCCACATGCACATGGTTCAGGAGTGTTAAACAAAGAAACCACGCAAGATGACGAGGTGGTCCAGCGGGTAAGGCGGTGGAAGGCTAATACATTGTGCTCGACATGCACTGGAAGCTTTAGCGCCACTGAGAGCCCACCGGACCAGACAGGCCCAACCTGTTTACGATGGGTAACGGTGAGCTGTAATTGCGCTGCAGTTTAATGATACCCGTCTTGAGGACATATTCACAAAACAACAAGCCTTCTGGCTCTGGCGCTCAATCATAAGCAGACACCTTTTTGACGAGAAACAAAGCCAGGCTATTTTTTCTCAACAATACTCTAAGCCTCCAGAGAGGCTAGCAAAAATTGCCAAAGCTGACTGTATTTCAAGTCATCCGGGCGGGGTATTGGGTAAAGTTTTCAACCAGCAATGATCGCGCCTCGGATAAACCTCATAGGCTACAATATTGCCTCTACGAAAGAATGCCGGCGACGGTCGTGACCTTTGCAGGCACCTACGTGGATGTGAACCGACAAGGTGGTAGCAAGCTTTAAACTGCCGCACAAACATTCTCCTGGCACGGGTTGCTGCATCGTGTTTCTACGGAACAGATTAGAGGTGTGTAAAAGACGGCTCATTCACTATTCCCTCTGTGCTCAAAACAGCCTGCTGAAAGCACAGCAGCAGCAGCTGAAAAGGTCCGCAGCATGGCCTCTCTCAGTCAGCAAGGGGGCGGGGAGGCCGAGTGGTTAAGGCGATGGACTGCTAATCCCATCCTTGTCGTTCGGTTCCTTTAGCACTGGACCTTAATCTAGGTCCTGGGGACCCCATGCTGAACTTTTTGTGTGTCCTCCTTATCTAACACACTCAGTTCAGTTCTTTGAGTTCTCTACTAATGAGCTGATGATCTGAATCGGGAGTGCTAAATAAAAGACGGCACGTAATACGACGAGGTGGCCGAGTGGTTAAGGCGATGGACTGCTAATCCATTGTGCTCTGCACGCGTAGGTTCGAATCCCATCCTCGTCGTTCGGTACATTTAGCAGCGGTCCTGGGGACCCCACTCTGCAATTTTTGTGTGTCTTCCCTATCTGACACACTCAGTTCAGTTCACTGAGAGCTCTACTAATGAGCTGGTGGTCTGAATCGGGAGTGTTAAACAAAAGGACCGCGCAAAACGAAAGGTGGTCGAGTGGTTAAGGCGATGCAAGGCTAGTCCGTTGTGCTCGGCACGCCTTGGTTTGTGTGGGTTCGAATCCCATCCTCTTCATTTGATGCTTTAGCACCACTGAGAGCCCACCGGAACAGACAGGCCCAACCTGTTTACGATGGGTAGCGGCGAGCTGTGATTGTGCTGTAGTTTATTGATACCTGCCGCAAAGTCTTGAGAACATATTGACAAAACAACAAGTCTTCTGGCTCCGGCACGCTATGATCGGTGGACACCTCTTTGACGAGGACCAACAACCAGCCACGCCAATAAAAGGAAACAAAACGAAGCAAGACTATCTTTCTCAACAAGCCTCCAGAGAGACTGGCAAAAATTGCCGATGCTGACTGTATTTCAAGTCATCCCGGTGGGGTATTGGGTATTGACTTTGTGGCAACATGGAACTTTTGCATCTACATTAATATTAGTCTGTTTCTTCTTATTCTGAGGTCACCGTAGCCACCAGATCCATTCTGCATTCCGATCTGATGGTCACTACAGTCCCCCGGTTCCAGTCCGTACCAAGAGCAGATGGTGGATCAGCACCTTCAGCCGAATGTCAGCGGATACTATGTCAACTAGATGAGCCCCAGAGACAGATCATCAGTAAAGAAGGCATCCACATGCCACAGCAAACTACTCGAGCTGGTGAAAATGTTCACCAAATGCCCGCCGCTGAGTTCTTTTAAAACAAGCCAGCTTATTGAAGGTGCACAAGATAAACGCCCTGAGAAAGCTGTGCCTCGCAACCCTAAGAATGGCATAGGCGTTAGTGGACACCTGACGCGCGTGCAAAACTCCGGCATTTCACACGTCCCTGGGTGGGCTCGAACCACCAACCTTTCGGTTAACAGCCGAACGCGCTAACCGATTGCGCCACAGAGACAGCCGCTGTTGCTTGCTGCCGCCGGATCACCGGTGTAAAAGCAAGGGTTAGGGTTAGTGATAGGGATTAAAATTGCTCGCACTAACAGCGACATCTGTTTTGAAAGATGTTTCCGGAGCTCGCAAAATCCACTCAGCCTGCGCGGCGAATGGGCACGCTGGAGCCCGCCACCCTTTTGGGAAGAAAGAGAGTCAACAGAGCCGCCCAACGTGGGGCTCGAACCCACGACCCTGAGATTAAGAGTATCATGCTCTACCGACTGAGCTAGCCGGGCTGGTCGTGGGCTTCTTCACCGGGTCGGACCCAGTTTTCATCGGCCCCCAAATTACACAGGCGAAACGGAGGCTCTCGCGTTGTGCGAGACTGTCGAGCCCTCCCCGTGGGTAGGGCTTAGAGCAGGCTTAGAGTTTTCTTCTGTCGGTTTTGACCCAATCTGTTTTTGGGAAGCGCAGTTTGACCCAGCAGTGCGGGCCAACAACACGTTCTGTTTTGCCGCGTGAAGGCGGGTCAATGCTTTGGACAGCGTATGGTTGAGATGTGATTTTCCACCAATTTGGGGCACCTTTCTTAAGGAAATCAAGGATGATTTCATGGGAAATGGCAAACTGCTGTAGCGTTTGGCTAACAAGCCAAAGCTACAAAGGATGTACCGGTGCCCCGTCGTCCGAGCAGAATCCACATTCGGCCGTAATCGGAGGTTACTACTAACGTTCGATTGTGTCTCATAGGGAGTTTGACGCAGGGCCTCAGTGGAAAACAGGCCCTCGGCGGCTGAAACAAAAGACGAAGAAGGCATCCACATGCACATGGTTCAGGAGTGTTAAACAAAGAAACCACGCAAGATGACGAGGTGGTCCAGCGGGTAAGGCGGTGGAAGGCTAATACATTGTGCTCGACATGCACTGGAAGCTTTAGCGCCACTGAGAGCCCACCGGACCAGACAGGCCCAACCTGTTTACGATGGGTAACGGTGAGCTGTAATTGCGCTGCAGTTTAATGATACCCGTCTTGAGGACATATTTACAAAACAACAAGCCTTCTGGCTCTGGCGCTCAATCATCAGCAGACAACTTTTCGACGAGAAACGAAACCAGGCTATTTTTTTTCAACAATACTCTAAGCCTCCAGAGAGGCTAGCAAAAATTGCCAAAGCTGACTGTATTTCAAGTCATCCTGGCGGGGTATTGGGTAAAGTTTTCAACCAGCAATGATCGCGCCTCGGATAAACCTCATAGGCTACAATATTGCCTCTGCGAAAGAATGCCGGCGACGGTTGTGACCTTTGCAGGCACCTACGTGGATGTGAACCGACAAGGTGGTAGTAAGCTTTAAACTGCCGCACAAACAGTCTCCTGGCACGGGTTGCTGCACCGTGTTTCTACGGAACAGATTAGAGGTGTGTAAAAGACGGCTCATTCACTATTCCCTCTGTGCTCAAAACAGCCTGCTGAAAGCACAGCAGCAGCAGCTGAAAAGGTCCGCAGCATGGCCTCTCTCAGTCAGCAAGGGGGCGGGGAGGCCGAGTGGTTAAGGCGATGGACTGCTAATCCCATCCTTGTCGTTCGGTTCCTTTAGCACTGGACCTTAATCTAGGTCCTGGGGACCCCATGCTGAACTTTTTGTGTGTCCTCCTTATCTAACACACTCAGTTCAGTTCTTTGAGTTCTCTACTAATGAGCTGATGATCTGAATCGGGAGTGCTAAATAAAAGACGGCACGTAATACGACGAGGTGGCCGAGTGGTTAAGGCGATGGACTGCTAATCCATTGTGCTCTGCACGCGTGGGTTCGAGTCCCATCCTCGTCGTTCGGTACATTTAGCAGTGATCCTCTTGGGGACCCCACTCTGCAATTTTTGTGTGTCTTCCCTATCTGACACACTCAGTTCAGTTCACTGAGCGCTCTACTAATGAGCTGGTGGTCTGAATCGGGAGTGTTAAACAAAAGGACCGCGCAAAACGAAAGGTGGTCGAGTGGTTAAGGCGATGCAAGGCTAGTCCGTTGTGCTCGGCACGCCTTGGTTTGTGTGGGTTCGAATCCCATCCTCTTCATTTGATGCTTTAGCACCACTGAGAGCCCACCGGAACAGACAGGCCCAACCTGTTTACGATGGGTAGCGGCGAGCTGTGATTGTGCTGTAGTTTATTGATACCTGCCGCAAAGTCTTGAGAACATATTGACAAAACAACAAGTCTTCTGGCTCCGGCACGCTATGATCGGTGGACACCTCTTTGACGAGGACCAACAACCAGCCACGCCAATAAAAGGAAACAAAACGAAGCAAGACTATCTTTCTCAACAAGCCTCCAGAGAGACTGGCAAAAATTGCCGATGCTGACTGTATTTCAAGTCATCCCGGTGGGGTATTGGGTATTGACTTTGTGGCAACATGGAACTTTTGCATCTACATTAATATTAGTCTGTTTCTTCTTATTCTGAGGTCACCGTAGCCACCAGATCCATTCTGCATTCCGATCTGATGGTCACTACAGTCCCCCGGTTCCAGTCCGTACCAAGAGCAGATGGTGGATCAGCACCTTCAGCCGAATGTCAGCGGATACTATGTCAACTAGATGAGCCCCAGAGACAGATCATCAGTTAAGAAGGCATCCACATGCCACAGCAAACTACTCGAGCTGGTGAAAATGTTCACCAAATGCCCGCCGCTGAGTTCTTTTAAAACAAGCCAGCTTATTGAAGGTGCACAAGATAAACGCCCTGAGAAAGCTGTGCCTCGCAACCCTAAGAATGGCATAGGCGTTAGTGGACACCTGACGCGCGTGCAAAACTCCGGCATTTCACACGTCCCTGGGTGGGCTCGAACCACCAACCTTTCGGTTAACAGCCGAACGCGCTAACCGATTGCGCCACAGAGACAGCCGCTGTTGCTTGCTGCCGCCGGATCACCGGTGTAAAAGCAAGGGTTAGGGTTAGTGATAGGGATTAAAATTGCTCGCACTAACAGCGACATCTGTTTTGAAAGATGTTTCCGGAGCTCGCAAAATCCACTCAGCCTGCGCGGCGAATGGGCACGCTGGAGCCCGCCACCCTTTTGGGAAGAAAGAGAGTCAACAGAGCCGCCCAACGTGGGGCTCGAACCCACGACCCTGAGATTAAGAGTCTCATGCTCTACCGACTGAGCTAGCCGGGCTGATCGTGGGCTTCTTCACCGGGTCGGACCCAGTTTTCATCGGCCCCCAAATTACACAGGCGAAACGGAGGCTCTCGCGTTGTGCGAGACTGTCGAGCCCTCCCCGTGGGTAGGGCTTAGAGCAGGCTTAGAGTTTTCTTCTGTCGGTTTTGACCCAATCTGTTTTTGGGAAGCGCAGTTTGACCCAGCAGTGCGGGCCAACAACACGTTCTGTTTTGCCGCGTGAAGGCGGGTCAATGCTTTGGACAGCGTATGGTTGAGATGTGATTTTCCACCAATTTGGGGCACCTTTCTTAAGGAAATCAAGGATGATTTCATGGGAAATGGCAAACTGCTGTAGCGTTTGGCTAACAAGCCAAAGCTACAAAGGATGTACCGGTGCCCCGTCGTCCGAGCAGAATCCACATTCGGCCGTAATCGGAGGTTACTACTAACGTTCGATTGTGTCTCATAGGGAGTTTGACGCAGGGCCTCAGTGGAAAACAGGCCCTCGGCGGCTGAAACAAAAGACGAAGAAGGCATCCACATGCACATGGTTCAGGAGTGTTAAACAAAGAAACCACGCAAGATGACGAGGTGGTCCAGCGGGTAAGGCGGTGGAAGGCTAATACATTGTGCTCGACATGCACTGGAAGCTTTAGCGCCACTGAGAGCCCACCGGACCAGACAGGCCCAACCTGTTTACGATGGGTAACGGTGAGCTGTAATTGCGCTGCAGTTTAATGATACCCGTCTTGAGGACATATTCACAAAACAACAAGCCTTCTGGCTCTGGCGCTCAATCATAAGCAGACACCTTTTTGACGAGAAACAAAGCCAGGCTATTTTTTCTCAACAATACTCTAAGCCTCCAGAGAGGCTAGCAAAAATTGCCAAAGCTGACTGTATTTCAAGTCATCCGGGCGGGGTATTGGGTAAAGTTTTCAACCAGCAATGATCGCGCCTCGGATAAACCTCATAGGCTACAATATTGCCTCTACGAAAGAATGCCGGCGACGGTCGTGACCTTTGCAGGCACCTACGTGGATGTGAACCGACAAGGTGGTAGCAAGCTTTAAACTGCCGCACAAACATTCTCCTGGCACGGGTTGCTGCATCGTGTTTCTACGGAACAGATTAGAGGTGTGTAAAAGACGGCTCATTCACTATTCCCTCTGTGCTCAAAACAGCCTGCTGAAAGCACAGCAGCAGCAGCTGAAAAGGTCCGCAGCATGGCCTCTCTCAGTCAGCAAGGGGGCGGGGAGGCCGAGTGGTTAAGGCGATGGACTGCTAATCCCATCCTTGTCGTTCGGTTCCTTTAGCACTGGACCTTAATCTAGGTCCTGGGGACCCCATGCTGAACTTTTTGTGTGTCCTCCTTATCTAACACACTCAGTTCAGTTCTTTGAGTTCTCTACTAATGAGCTGATGATCTGAATCGGGAGTGCTAAATAAAAGACGGCACGTAATACGACGAGGTGGCCGAGTGGTTAAGGCGATGGACTGCTAATCCATTGTGCTCTGCACGCGTGGGTTCGAGTCCCATCCTCGTCGTTCGGTACATTTAGCAGTGATCCTCTTGGGGACCCCACTCTGCAATTTTTGTGTGTCTTCCCTATCTGACACACTCAGTTCAGTTCACTGAGCGCTCTACTAATGAGCTGGTGGTCTGAATCGGGAGTGTTAAACAAAAGGACCGCGCAAAACGAAAGGTGGTCGAGTGGTTAAGGCGATGCAAGGCTAGTCCGTTGTGCTCGGCACGCCTTGGTTTGTGTGGGTTCGAATCCCATCCTCTTCATTTGATGCTTTAGCACCACTGAGAGCCCACCGGAACAGACAGGCCCAACCTGTTTACGATGGGTAGCGGCGAGCTGTGATTGTGCTGTAGTTTATTGATACCTGCCGCAAAGTCTTGAGAACATATTGACAAAACAACAAGTCTTCTGGCTCCGGCACGCTATGATCGGTGGACACCTCTTTGACGAGGACCAACAACCAGCCACGCCAATAAAAGGAAACAAAACGAAGCAAGACTATCTTTCTCAACAAGCCTCCAGAGAGACTGGCAAAAATTGCCGATGCTGACTGTATTTCAAGTCATCCCGGTGGGGTATTGGGTATTGACTTTGTGGCAACATGGAACTTTTGCATCTACATTAATATTAGTCTGTTTCTTCTTATTCTGAGGTCACCGTAGCCACCAGATCCATTCTGCATTCCGATCTGATGGTCACTACAGTCCCCCGGTTCCAGTCCGTACCAAGAGCAGATGGTGGATCAGCACCTTCAGCCGAATGTCAGCGGATACTATGTCAACTAGATGAGCCCCAGAGACAGATCATCAGTTAAGAAGGCATCCACATGCCACAGCAAACTACTCGAGCTGGTGAAAATGTTCACCAAATGCCCGCCGCTGAGTTCTTTTAAAACAAGCCAGCTTATTGAAGGTGCACAAGATAAACGCCCTGAGAAAGCTGTGCCTCGCAACCCTAAGAATGGCATAGGCGTTAGTGGACACCTGACGCGCGTGCAAAACTCCGGCATTTCACACGTCCCTGGGTGGGCTCGAACCACCAACCTTTCGGTTAACAGCCGAACGCGCTAACCGATTGCGCCACAGAGACAGCCGCTGTTGCTTGCTGCCGCCGGATCACCGGTGTAAAAGCAAGGGTTAGGGTTAGTGATAGGGATTAAAATTGCTCGCACTAACAGCGACATCTGTTTTGAAAGATGTTTCCGGAGCTCGCAAAATCCACTCAGCCTGCGCGGCGAATGGGCACGCTGGAGCCCGCCACCCTTTTGGGAAGAAAGAGAGTCAACAGAGCCGCCCAACGTGGGGCTCGAACCCACGACCCTGAGATTAAGAGTCTCATGCTCTACCGACTGAGCTAGCCGGGCTGATCGTGGGCTTCTTCACCGGGTCGGACCCAGTTTTCATCGGCCCCCAAATTACACAGGCGAAACGGAGGCTCTCGCGTTGTGCGAGACTGTCGAGCCCTCCCCGTGGGTAGGGCTTAGAGCAGGCTTAGAGTTTTCTTCTGTCGGTTTTGACCCAATCTGTTTTTGGGAAGCGCAGTTTGACCCAGCAGTGCGGGCCAACAACACGTTCTGTTTTGCCGCGTGAAGGCGGGTCAATGCTTTGGACAGCGTATGGTTGAGATGTGATTTTCCACCAATTTGGGGCACCTTTCTTAAGGAAATCAAGGATGATTTCATGGGAAATGGCAAACTGCTGTAGCGTTTGGCTAACAAGCCAAAGCTACAAAGGATGTACCGGTGCCCCGTCGTCCGAGCAGAATCCACATTCGGCCGTAATCGGAGGTTACTACTAACGTTCGATTGTGTCTCATAGGGAGTTTGACGCAGGGCCTCAGTGGAAAACAGGCCCTCGGCGGCTGAAACAAAAGACGAAGAAGGCATCCACATGCACATGGTTCAGGAGTGTTAAACAAAGAAACCACGCAAGATGACGAGGTGGTCCAGCGGGTAAGGCGGTGGAAGGCTAATACATTGTGCTCGACATGCACTGGAAGCTTTAGCGCCACTGAGAGCCCACCGGACCAGACAGGCCCAACCTGTTTACGATGGGTAACGGTGAGCTGTAATTGCGCTGCAGTTTAATGATACCCGTCTTGAGGACATATTTACAAAACAACAAGCCTTCTGGCTCTGGCGCTCAATCATCAGCAGACAACTTTTCGACGAGAAACGAAACCAGGCTATTTTTTCTCAACAATACTCTAAGCCTCCAGAGAGGCTAGCAAAAATTGCCAAAGCTGACTGTATTTCAAGTCATCCTGGCGGGGTATTGGGTAAAGTTTTCAACCAGCAATGATCGCGCCTCGGATAAACCTCATAGGCTACAATATTGCCTCTGCGAAAGAATGCCGGCGACGGTTGTGACCTTTGCAGGCACCTACGTGGATGTGAACCGACAAGGTGGTAGTAAGCTTTAAACTGCCGCACAAACAGTCTCCTGGCACGGGTTGCTGCACCGTGTTTCTACGGAACAGATTAGAGGTGTGTAAAAGACGGCTCATTCACTATTCCCTCTGTGCTCAAAACAGCCTGCTGAAAGCACAGCAGCAGCAGCTGAAAAGGTCCGCAGCATGGCCTCTCTCAGTCAGCAAGGGGGCGGGGAGGCCGAGTGGTTAAGGCGATGGACTGCTAATCCCATCCTTGTCGTTCGGTTCCTTTAGCACTGGACCTTAATCTAGGTCCTGGGGACCCCATGCTGAACTTTTTGTGTGTCCTCCTTATCTAACACACTCAGTTCAGTTCTTTGAGTTCTCTACTAATGAGCTGATGATCTGAATCGGGAGTGCTAAATAAAAGACGGCACGTAATACGACGAGGTGGCCGAGTGGTTAAGGCGATGGACTGCTAATCCATTGTGCTCTGCACGCGTGGGTTCGAGTCCCATCCTCGTCGTTCGGTACATTTAGCAGTGATCCTCTTGGGGACCCCACTCTGCAATTTTTGTGTGTCTTCCCTATCTGACACACTCAGTTCAGTTCACTGAGCGCTCTACTAATGAGCTGGTGGTCTGAATCGGGAGTGTTAAACAAAAGGACCGCGCAAAACGAAAGGTGGTCGAGTGGTTAAGGCGATGCAAGGCTAGTCCGTTGTGCTCGGCACGCCTTGGTTTGTGTGGGTTCGAATCCCATCCTCTTCATTTGATGCTTTAGCACCACTGAGAGCCCACCGGAACAGACAGGCCCAACCTGTTTACGATGGGTAGCGGCGAGCTGTGATTGTGCTGTAGTTTATTGATACCTGCCGCAAAGTCTTGAGAACATATTGACAAAACAACAAGTCTTCTGGCTCCGGCACGCTATGATCGGTGGACACCTCTTTGACGAGGACCAACAACCAGCCACGCCAATAAAAGGAAACAAAACGAAGCAAGACTATCTTTCTCAACAAGCCTCCAGAGAGACTGGCAAAAATTGCCGATGCTGACTGTATTTCAAGTCATCCCGGTGGGGTATTGGGTATTGACTTTGTGGCAACATGGAACTTTTGCATCTACATTAATATTAGTCTGTTTCTTCTTATTCTGAGGTCACCGTAGCCACCAGATCCATTCTGCATTCCGATCTGATGGTCACTACAGTCCCCCGGTTCCAGTCCGTACCAAGAGCAGATGGTGGATCAGCACCTTCAGCCGAATGTCAGCGGATACTATGTCAACTAGATGAGCCCCAGAGACAGATCATCAGTAAAGAAGGCATCCACATGCCACAGCAAACTACTCGAGCTGGTGAAAATGTTCACCAAATGCCCGCCGCTGAGTTCTTTTAAAACAAGCCAGCTTATTGAAGGTGCACAAGATAAACGCCCTGAGAAAGCTGTGCCTCGCAACCCTAAGAATGGCATAGGCGTTAGTGGACACCTGACGCGCGTGCAAAACTCCGGCATTTCACACGTCCCTGGGTGGGCTCGAACCACCAACCTTTCGGTTAACAGCCGAACGCGCTAACCGATTGCGCCACAGAGACAGCCGCTGTTGCTTGCTGTTGCTTGCTGCCGCCGGATCACCGGTGTAAAAGCAAGGGTTAGGGTTAGTGATAGGGATTAAAATTGCTCGCACTAACAGCGACATCTGTTTTGAAAGATGTTTCCGGAGCTCGCAAAATCCACTCAGCCTGCGCGGCGAATGGGCACGCTGGAGCCCGCCACCCTTTTGGGAAGAAAGAGAGTCAACAGAACCGCCCAACGTGGGGCTCGAACCCACGACCCTGAGATTAAGAGTCTCATGCTCTACCGACTGAGCTAGCCGGGCTGATCGTGGGCTTCTTCACCGGGTCGGACCCAGTTTTCATCGGCCCCCAAATTACACAGGCGAAACGGAGGCTCTCGCGTTGTGCGAGACTGTCGAGCCCTCCCCGTGGGTAGGGCTTAGAGCAGGCTTAGAGTTTTCTTCTGTCGGTTTTGACCCAATCTGTTTTTGGGAAGCGCAGTTTGACCCAGCAGTGCGGGCCAACAACACGTTCTGTTTTGCCGCGTGAAGGCGGGTCAATGCTTTGGACAGCGTATGGTTGAGATGTGATTTTCCACCAATTTGGGGCACCTTTCTTAAGGAAATCAAGGATGATTTCATGGGAAATGGCAAACTGCTGTAGCGTTTGGCTAACAAGCCAAAGCTACAAAGGATGTACCGGTGCCCCGTCGTCCGAGCAGAATCCACATTCGGCCGTAATCGGAGGTTACTACTAACGTTCGATTGTGTCTCATAGGGAGTTTGACGCAGGGCCTCAGTGGAAAACAGGCCCTCGGCGGCTGAAACAAAAGACGAAGAAGGCATCCACATGCACATGGTTCAGGAGTGTTAAACAAAGAAACCACGCAAGATGACGAGGTGGTCCAGCGGGTAAGGCGGTGGAAGGCTAATACATTGTGCTCGACATGCACTGGAAGCTTTAGCGCCACTGAGAGCCCACCGGACCAGACAGGCCCAACCTGTTTACGATGGGTAACGGTGAGCTGTAATTGCGCTGCAGTTTAATGATACCCGTCTTGAGGACATATTTACAAAACAACAAGCCTTCTGGCTCTGGCGCTCAATCATCAGCAGACAACTTTTCGACGAGAAACGAAACCAGGCTGTTTTTTCTCAACAATACTCTAAGCCTCCAGAGAGGCTAGCAAAAATTGCCAAAGCTGACTGTATTTCAAGTCATCCTGGCGGGGTATTGGGTAAAGTTTTCAACCAGCAATGATCGCGCCTCGGATAAACCTCATAGGCTACAATATTGCCTCTGCGAAAGAATGCCGGCGACGGTTGTGACCTTTGCAGGCACCTACGTGGATGTGAACCGACAAGGTGGTAGTAAGCTTTAAACTGCCGCACAAACAGTCTCCTGGCACGGGTTGCTGCACCGTGTTTCTACGGAACAGATTAGAGGTGTGTAAAAGACGGCTCATTCACTATTCCCTCTGTGCTCAAAACAGCCTGCTGAAAGCACAGCAGCAGCAGCTGAAAAGGTCCGCAGCATGGCCTCTCTCAGTCAGCAAGGGGGCGGGGAGGCCGAGTGGTTAAGGCGATGGACTGCTAATCCCATCCTTGTCGTTCGGTTCCTTTAGCACTGGACCTTAATCTAGGTCCTGGGGACCCCATGCTGAACTTTTTGTGTGTCCTCCTTATCTAACACACTCAGTTCAGTTCTTTGAGTTCTCTACTAATGAGCTGATGATCTGAATCGGGAGTGCTAAATAAAAGACGGCACGTAATACGACGAGGTGGCCGAGTGGTTAAGGCGATGGACTGCTAATCCATTGTGCTCTGCACGCGTGGGTTCGAGTCCCATCCTCGTCGTTCGGTACATTTAGCAGTGATCCTCTTGGGGACCCCACTCTGCAATTTTTGTGTGTCTTCCCTATCTGACACACTCAGTTCAGTTCACTGAGCGCTCTACTAATGAGCTGGTGGTCTGAATCGGGAGTGTTAAACAAAAGGACCGCGCAAAACGAAAGGTGGTCGAGTGGTTAAGGCGATGCAAGGCTAGTCCGTTGTGCTCGGCACGCCTTGGTTTGTGTGGGTTCGAATCCCATCCTCTTCATTTGATGCTTTAGCACCACTGAGAGCCCACCGGAACAGACAGGCCCAACCTGTTTACGATGGGTAGCGGCGAGCTGTGATTGTGCTGTAGTTTATTGATACCTGCCGCAAAGTCTTGAGAACATATTGACAAAACAACAAGTCTTCTGGCTCCGGCACGCTATGATCGGTGGACACCTCTTTGACGAGGACCAACAACCAGCCACGCCAATAAAAGGAAACAAAACGAAGCAAGACTATCTTTCTCAACAAGCCTCCAGAGAGACTGGCAAAAATTGCCGATGCTGACTGTATTTCAAGTCATCCCGGTGGGGTATTGGGTATTGACTTTGTGGCAACATGGAACTTTTGCATCTACATTTATATTAGTCTGTTTCTTCTTATTCTGAGGTCACCGTAGCCACCAGATCCATTCTGCATTCCGATCTGATGGTCACTACAGTCCCCCGGTTCCAGTCCGTACCAAGAGCAGATGGTGGATCAGCACCTTCAGCCGAATGTCAGCGGATACTATGTCAACTAGATGAGCCCCAGAGACAGATCATCAGTTAAGAAGGCATCCACATGCCACAGCAAACTACTCGAGCTGGTGAAAATGTTCACCAAATGCCCGCCGCTGAGTTCTTTTAAAACAAGCCAGCTTATTGAAGGTGCACAAGATAAACGCCCTGAGAAAGCTGTGCCTCGCAACCCTAAGAATGGCATAGGCGTTAGTGGACACCTGACGCGCGTGCAAAACTCCGGCATTTCACACGTCCCTGGGTGGGCTCGAACCACCAACCTTTCGGTTAACAGCCGAACGCGCTAACCGATTGCGCCACAGAGACAGCCGCTGTTGCTTGCTGCCGCCGGATCACCGGTGTAAAAGCAAGGGTTAGGGTTAGTGATAGGGATTAAAATTGCTCGCACTAACAGCGACATCTGTTTTGAAAGATGTTTCCGGAGCTCGCAAAATCCACTCAGCCTGCGCGGCGAATGGGCACGCTGGAGCCCGCCACCCTTTTGGGAAGAAAGAGAGTCAACAGAGCCGCCCAACGTGGGGCTCGAACCCACGACCCTGAGATTAAGAGTCTCATGCTCTACCGACTGAGCTAGCCGGGCTGATCGTGGGCTTCTTCACCGGGTCGGACCCAGTTTTCATCGGCCCCCAAATTACACAGGCGAAACGGAGGCTCTCGCGTTGTGCGAGACTGTCGAGCCCTCCCCGTGGGTAGGGCTTAGAGCAGGCTTAGAGTTTTCTTCTGTCGGTTTTGACCCAATCTGTTTTTGGGAAGCGCAGTTTGACCCAGCAGTGCGGGCCAACAACACGTTCTGTTTTGCCGCGTGAAGGCGGGTCAATGCTTTGGACAGCGTATGGTTGAGATGTGATTTTCCACCAATTTGGGGCACCTTTCTTAAGGAAATCAAGGATGATTTCATGGGAAATGGCAAACTGCTGTAGCGTTTGGCTAACAAGCCAAAGCTACAAAGGATGTACCGGTGCCCCGTCGTCCGAGCAGAATCCACATTCGGCCGTAATCGGAGGTTACTACTAACGTTCGATTGTGTCTCATAGGGAGTTTGACGCAGGGCCTCAGTGGAAAACAGGCCCTCGGCGGCTGAAACAAAAGACGAAGAAGGCATCCACATGCACATGGTTCAGGAGTGTTAAACAAAGAAACCACGCAAGATGACGAGGTGGTCCAGCGGGTAAGGCGGTGGAAGGCTAATACATTGTGCTCGACATGCACTGGAAGCTTTAGCGCCACTGAGAGCCCACCGGACCAGACAGGCCCAACCTGTTTACGATGGGTAACGGTGAGCTGTAATTGCGCTGCAGTTTAATGATACCCGTCTTGAGGACATATTCACAAAACAACAAGCCTTCTGGCTCTGGCGCTCAATCATAAGCAGACACCTTTTTGACGAGAAACAAAGCCAGGCTATTTTTTCTCAACAATACTCTAAGCCTCCAGAGAGGCTAGCAAAAATTGCCAAAGCTGACTGTATTTCAAGTCATCCGGGCGGGGTATTGGGTAAAGTTTTCAACCAGCAATGATCGCGCCTCGGATAAACCTCATAGGCTACAATATTGCCTCTACGAAAGAATGCCGGCGACGGTCGTGACCTTTGCAGGCACCTACGTGGATGTGAACCGACAAGGTGGTAGCAAGCTTTAAACTGCCGCACAAACATTCTCCTGGCACGGGTTGCTGCATCGTGTTTCTACGGAACAGATTAGAGGTGTGTAAAAGACGGCTCATTCACTATTCCCTCTGTGCTCAAAACAGCCTGCTGAAAGCACAGCAGCAGCAGCTGAAAAGGTCCGCAGCATGGCCTCTCTCAGTCAGCAAGGGGGCGGGGAGGCCGAGTGGTTAAGGCGATGGACTGCTAATCCCATCCTTGTCGTTCGGTTCCTTTAGCACTGGACCTTAATCTAGGTCCTGGGGACCCCATGCTGAACTTTTTGTGTGTCCTCCTTATCTAACACACTCAGTTCAGTTCTTTGAGTTCTCTACTAATGAGCTGATGATCTGAATCGGGAGTGCTAAATAAAAGACGGCACGTAATACGACGAGGTGGCCGAGTGGTTAAGGCGATGGACTGCTAATCCATTGTGCTCTGCACGCGTAGGTTCGAATCCCATCCTCGTCGTTCGGTACATTTAGCAGCGGTCCTGGGGACCCCACTCTGCAATTTTTGTGTGTCTTCCCTATCTGACACACTCAGTTCAGTTCACTGAGAGCTCTACTAATGAGCTGGTGGTCTGAATCGGGAGTGTTAAACAAAAGGACCGCGCAAAACGAAAGGTGGTCGAGTGGTTAAGGCGATGCAAGGCTAGTCCGTTGTGCTCGGCACGCCTTGGTTTGTGTGGGTTCGAATCCCATCCTCTTCATTTGATGCTTTAGCACCACTGAGAGCCCACCGGAACAGACAGGCCCAACCTGTTTACGATGGGTAGCGGCGAGCTGTGATTGTGCTGTAGTTTATTGATACCTGCCGCAAAGTCTTGAGAACATATTGACAAAACAACAAGTCTTCTGGCTCCGGCACGCTATGATCGGTGGACACCTCTTTGACGAGGACCAACAACCAGCCACGCCAATAAAAGGAAACAAAACGAAGCAAGACTATCTTTCTCAACAAGCCTCCAGAGAGACTGGCAAAAATTGCCGATGCTGACTGTATTTCAAGTCATCCCGGTGGGGTATTGGGTATTGACTTTGTGGCAACATGGAACTTTTGCATCTACATTAATATTAGTCTGTTTCTTCTTATTCTGAGGTCACCGTAGCCACCAGATCCATTCTGCATTCCGATCTGATGGTCACTACAGTCCCCCGGTTCCAGTCCGTACCAAGAGCAGATGGTGGATCAGCACCTTCAGCCGAATGTCAGCGGATACTATGTCAACTAGATGAGCCCCAGAGACAGATCATCAGTAAAGAAGGCATCCACATGCCACAGCAAACTACTCGAGCTGGTGAAAATGTTCACCAAATGCCCGCCGCTGAGTTCTTTTAAAACAAGCCAGCTTATTGAAGGTGCACAAGATAAACGCCCTGAGAAAGCTGTGCCTCGCAACCCTAAGAATGGCATAGGCGTTAGTGGACACCTGACGCGCGTGCAAAACTCCGGCATTTCACACGTCCCTGGGTGGGCTCGAACCACCAACCTTTCGGTTAACAGCCGAACGCGCTAACCGATTGCGCCACAGAGACAGCCGCTGTTGCTTGCTGCCGCCGGATCACCGGTGTAAAAGCAAGGGTTAGGGTTAGTGATAGGGATTAAAATTGCTCGCACTAACAGCGACATCTGTTTTGAAAGATGTTTCCGGAGCTCGCAAAATCCACTCAGCCTGCGCGGCGAATGGGCACGCTGGAGCCCGCCACCCTTTTGGGAAGAAAGAGAGTCAACAGAGCCGCCCAACGTGGGGCTCGAACCCACGACCCTGAGATTAAGAGTATCATGCTCTACCGACTGAGCTAGCCGGGCTGGTCGTGGGCTTCTTCACCGGGTCGGACCCAGTTTTCATCGGCCCCCAAATTACACAGGCGAAACGGAGGCTCTCGCGTTGTGCGAGACTGTCGAGCCCTCCCCGTGGGTAGGGCTTAGAGCAGGCTTAGAGTTTTCTTCTGTCGGTTTTGACCCAATCTGTTTTTGGGAAGCGCAGTTTGACCCAGCAGTGCGGGCCAACAACACGTTCTGTTTTGCCGCGTGAAGGCGGGTCAATGCTTTGGACAGCGTATGGTTGAGATGTGATTTTCCACCAATTTGGGGCACCTTTCTTAAGGAAATCAAGGATGATTTCATGGGAAATGGCAAACTGCTGTAGCGTTTGGCTAACAAGCCAAAGCTACAAAGGATGTACCGGTGCCCCGTCGTCCGAGCAGAATCCACATTCGGCCGTAATCGGAGGTTACTACTAACGTTCGATTGTGTCTCATAGGGAGTTTGACGCAGGGCCTCAGTGGAAAACAGGCCCTCGGCGGCTGAAACAAAAGACGAAGAAGGCATCCACATGCACATGGTTCAGGAGTGTTAAACAAAGAAACCACGCAAGAT